>NC_141135.1:148751893-148844393 GCF_053477565.2 Lygodium microphyllum | reverse complement strand
AAGTAGAGATTGCATGGTGCATGGTGTGGGAATTAAAGCATTAGTAATTTTGTAGAATAAACCTTTCTCATGTCTTTCCTTCATTGCCTTGATTGAAAGACAGCATTGGCTTCAATTCAGTAGATTTATTCTCTATTTGGGGTTGTTTGCTAACTCAAAATTAATTCCTTGTCTTCTGACATTAAGAAGGATATGTTGGAATTTTTAGGTGACTTAATTGCAAAGTAGATCCTCCTAATAATAACGAACCCCTGAATCAGCCATACCTCGTAGTAATTATTTGCTATCCAAATGCTTAATAATAGGTTCCCTCTTGTACTTTTTTGCATATACCATTCCGCTAGCTTAATAGCTTTGAAGATATTGATGTGTCATTGTGCCATTACATCAGCTATAGTAGGCTAGGTTCTAAACCATACATGTACCTATGAAGCTTAGTGTCATCACTAATACTCTTAACATACATGGTAAGGTTGAGGAATTGATTTGTATATTGATGAACTATGAGTCCTCCTTATTCAAAATCATACAATTTATATGAACGCTTTGCTTTTAACACCGATGAGACAAATTCTTGCATCATAACTGCCTTAAATGCCCCCTAAGTCTCAATGGGAGCCGATTCTCCCTTTTTATGTATCCCCACTAGGTATGAGCAAATCCTTTCAAATGCAAAGTGGAAAAATGGATCTTTTGCTCACTAGTTCTTGGAAATATGTCAAAATATGACTCTAGCTTAGATGTCTATTTCTCTAGATCTGATGGAGATGAGGATTGGCCATTATACTTAGAGAATCCTCCATTATAACTAGGCAAAACAATCTTATCTTTCAATTCTCACTCATTGAAGACTCAATGTCCACTATTGGGTTCATCATAATAATAACTATCCATTTGATCCCCACAATGTGAATAACTCCTCCCAAATGGTGGTTGAACTGGTTGATAATAAACAAACCCCTTTGTGCTTGGGAACTCAATGCATGAATATTTCCAACATTTTCATCATGACATTGAGACAAGTCATCAAATTCATAGTGATTTTTTGAGATTCTTCTTAGTCCAATAATACCTCGAGGGTTCAAGTTAATTGGCTCTATCCATTCTTACTTGCTTGAGCCTTGTCTCTATTTTCATTTTCCCCTCATTTGATGGGCCATCCATTGAGCTCTCTGAGAAGTGAGTTGGGCATTAGACTCTAGAAGCTTATCAAATGATTCATTAGTTTGAGTGCCAATCAATACCATCTAATCCATCTTGCTAACCAATTCACTGTACCTAAATGCATGACTTATCTCATGTTTACACAGTGTTACATTGAGTGTGTTGAGCTCTTCATGGTTATGATTGTCTTTATGGCATCTATATGCATTATTGGCATCCATCAAAGAATCCTCAATTTGATGAGATAATTCCTTCCATGCCTTACTTCTACATTTATTCCTTGTCATAATGGTGTAGTCCTACTACCTCTTACAGTGAAGCTAAGTGAAGCTTATAAATGCATAATGCCTTCTTGCAGAGGTCGATCTGATAGACATAAAGCTTCAAATACACCTTCGTTATAGCCTTCAATTGCTCCTCCTTGAACTTGAATGCTCTAGTGATAGAGAAAGGGCCAAATAAAGATTCTTCCAAGATTCCCCCCAAATCTTTACCATCTTGCAATGGTGAATCAATAGGCCTTCAGTTTGATGAATATTGATGCGTCCTTGGAGATGCTTGATATAGAGGAACCATTTATTCAATAAGTAAAACCTTCTTGCAAGAACTTAAAGCTTTGGAAGGAGAATCAATGGATGCCCCTACTATGTATCAAGATTCCAACAAGAAGAGGAAAATGCCAAAAAGAAGAGAATAGATATTCAATCCCTGCCAAGACTTTTGCCAAGCTAGAGGTTGAAGCTAGATAAAAGAGGTTACTATTGATTGCTTGTTGGATATGGTAGATAAATGGTACTTTTTTCAAAATGCATTGAAAACCATGCTAACTATTCTTGGAGTGATTGACAATCAACTACACTTCAAAATGGATGTCTGCTTGTTGGATATAATGCCCAAAATACTCTACTATAAGCCATTGTGGTTCGGAGTGATAATCAAAGAGATAGAATCTTGGAGAATCCATAGCAACTCAAAATAAGGGTGATTGCTTGAAAAGTGATAGTGATTAAAGCACTTGCCAAGTCTAACGGACCTCTCTATGCCAAAATGATTGCCAAAAATGACTCAAAATGAGTGATGACTTACTAAATTGATATTTCCTCTACCATATTTGTTCATCTTTGCTCCCAAGAACTCCAAACTTGTCCCTTGCTATTTGTAGAAGTTCCTCCAGTCATTCAGACATAACATCGATGGCATGTACTACATTGTTTTCTGGATTTTCTTAATTTAATATAGGAAATGAGAAATGGAGCTAAAAGAGATGGAAAGAAATAGATCAAAGACCATGATTTGATACCACTTGTAAGGGATTGAGCTAGAGAGGAGTGAACTATGAGAGAATAAGTATGCATGAGAGAAAAGAGAGAGAAAGACTAGAACATGAGAGAGAATAGAGAAAGAGGAGAAAGAAAGAGAGAAGAAGCTATGAAAGCTTGACATGAAGGTGAAGATGAAGAGACTTGATCTTGTATTATGATGTGGTTATACTTGGGCCAATGTAGCACCAAGTATTTATTAAATGTGTCTCAAATATACATATTTAAATGCACTTCATTACATTCACTTATCAAGTTACATCACTAATCTACACAAGTAATTTATGAATCTATTGTATGTATCTATTGTAGGTGTTATAACCTTTATGTAACTTCTTAAAATTCTTGATCGATATAAGGACAATTCCAAAATGCCTATACACATGCCAAGTGGAGAGAGAGAGAGAGAGAGAGAGAGAGAGAGAGAGAGAGAGAGAGAGAGAGAGAGAGAGAGAGAGAGAGAGAGAGAGAGAGAGAGAGAGAATGAATGAAAGAGATGGAACATGCTACTCAAAAAATGTGAAGCTACTAATGCGTTAGCTTAGTAGTGATACAATTCTACAGAAAGCTTAGATGACAATGAGAGGCTAATAGAGTGACACTAAAGGATGCATTGTTTAAATGTTTAGCAAAAATGAACTTATGAAAAGCATGAATGTTTTGACCCACATACATGACCTACAATCAATCGGAGAGTCCATGCCATAGCTTCAAGTAGCTTTAAAAAGTAAATCACTATGTGTGAAGCACACTGTTTGCTACAGTTTTTCTGCTTGCTTGCTTCACACCAATGTCAAAACTATGTTCCTTGTGGTCAGGCCAAGCCAGTTAGTGTGATTTAAGGCACCATACTATACTTGATTTCCTAGCTCTTGGAAGCACTTGCAATAGTTTTTGGAGCATGGTGGGACTTCACAATGTGATGGTAGTCACTTGCCGCCTTTATTGCATGCACAACTTCCCACCTACATAGTCTCAAGTCCTAGGCATGGTTGTGGTAATCAAGTCCCACATCATGTGTTGTGTTGCTCTGACTTCTAGCTTTCAATTGCAGGACTTGGGTTGGTATTCTAGGCCACTTAAAAATTGGAGTGACTCAGAGCACCTAGCCCAGTTGACTGCCATGTGGCGAGATCAAGTGGATTGAGGTCCAAGCTCAAGGGCCCCTTTCTAAAAAACACCCCGCGCATGTCTCCACCCTCTTCAATCACACTTTTGATTTGCCATTGTAGAGCCATAGAGAGAGAGAGAGAGATTGTGTGATTGATCCTACATGCTGATGAGGTTAGCCACCTTCCACCTTGCAAAGATGGTGGATATCCCTTTCCATTTCTCTCCTAGGTATAGACTCTGAAATCTCTCTACCGCTTCATGGTTGATGCTATGTACAAATGAAAAATAAGCTATCGTGCATCATAGATAGACTACTTGCAGATTTCAAATGGCCCTCTCCCTCATCTCACCCCCCCCCTCTTGTAAGCATACATCATCCCCCAACAAATAAAATCAATCTTGAAAATTTGAATAATAAATAATGTATTTAAAATGCCCCACTGCTCTTGGCATTTTTCCATTTTTCAATGCAAAACAATGAATTTTTGTTATGGTTTGCCTCTTTTGTGGCCTACTATTAAACCCCAAACATGCAAAAAATGTGGTCTGTGCATTGCCACGCCCTGCTTGACATTTGCAAAAGTGCAATGTATGCATGTAGGATAATTACATGTCTGCAAAATATAGGATGAAATGTCATACTTTAGTGTGTCGATTTCATAATTTTCTTCCATTGATATCTATGAAATATACATGGACATTTGCATGCTTTGTTTGAGGCCATGTATGATTCATTGTTTTTCTGCATTATATTCATGTATGAATATCCAGGATACACTCAACATACTTCTTTTTTCCTACATCTTAAATTTTGACAATGCAAATTCAAAATACAAATTTGTCTCCTTTTTGCATACTTTTAATGGAAACGAAACAAATAAACATGTCATGTGATACATAGTTTTGTTGCGCAACATTTGCAATTGTGTTTTGGTGTAAATATTGCATCAATAAATAGTTAGGGTTCATAATTCATGCTTTTGTGTGCTTGTTACATGTATCTTACACAATGACATGTTTTTAGCAAGTAAAATTTCCCATTTAATATTTAAATTTTATTTTGTTGTGTGTTGGTGCATTTCAAAATGTTATCCAATTGTACATGTCTTCGCATGCATGTTTATTGTTTCATGTGCTAGATGGATTCATCTTGTACTCCGCATTATGTTTCATGTATTTCCTAATTTACATTGTGTATCTCACAAACATAGTGCAACATGTGCTCGTAAATTTTATCTATGTGATGTGCTAAAATGCATGTTTTTACATGATACCATTATCTCGTTTAAACATGTGTTGTGCTTCATCCACATAATATATTGTCTATGTAGTGTAGAATGCTTTCATCTATGCAGTGCTAGCATTGAATGCACAGTTCTAATCACAAATTCACACAAATCAAATGTTTTTATATTATATAGTGCCAACATGGAAGATGGAAAACAATTTAGTGAGAAAGGGAAATCATATTAAATGATGAGCTTTAAAGACAAGATGTGTGAAAACATGATGTGAATAATGGTCTACATGAAAATGAAACTCCTATAGATCATAGTCTTCCCTCACGATGTTGGCATACTCCATCACAATGTTTCTAATCAACTCACCCTTTTTGTGCTGGCATGCCATGAATATCTCTCATCATCCCAGTTGAAGTGGTACATATGGGGATTATTAACTAGTGGATACTTTAAATCCATGTGCTCATGGGCTTCCACATCCTCCTCATCATGGTCTATCAATATATTATGTAGGATATAACACACATTTATAATGTTGGGTAATGAACGCAAGTCAAGGTTTTGAATCTTGAGCCTACCAAAAGCACATTCCACCATGATCCTTGTGGAGGACTACATGTAGTTACAGTTACATCCACTACAAGATACAAAGCCATATACTGATATTTAAAGCAATGAAATTATTCATATTAAAAATTACCCCCATTATTGGTAAAACTGCCAGTATATACATTTCTATAAAATCGTCACAATATGTATTGCAAATTGCATCGCTATTTGCATCATAGATGGCGACACAAATTGCATCGCATATTGCGATGCATATAAGTTTATTTGTGATGTTAATAGTGATGGTTACAAAGGAAAAATATTTTTTGAGTAGCCACGTGTGCTAAAAAATGTTCCATAAGTCATTTATAGGTTGAGTATACAACTATTATCGAAACACATGCATTATGAGATGGTAGAAGAAAAAATTTTATTGATTTAATTTCCAAATAAGCACATCATTAGCAAACGACACCTCATAAAACTACATGGACAGATAGGGAGTAGAATCCAAAAACAAATAGATGTATCAATAAATACCGCAAAATACGAGTCCATACAAAAGATGAGAAACATATTGAAGGAAGCCTACATAGAAAGAGCTTGCATTGACTATAGGTCCCAAAAAGGAAAGGATGCATGCTTCACAAATCCAAGAGATTGCTACAATTCCTCCCCATTTGAGAGTTCATCTCAACGTAATGGAGCATCGAACGGACTCTCGAATATAAAATGACCAAAGATTAATCTATATAACATAATGTATCACAAAAAACTAGAAACTAAATATATGAAAAAGATATAACTTTTACCAGACCACCACACGCATACAATCTATCGATAAGAAAAGTGAGACTGTGCTTCTCTGCATACTAAGTCTCCAACCTTATGGGATCATGGTTTGTGATCGAGTGCTGCAAGGAAAACAAAGTAGCATTGTAAGAAATAAGATTATTAGTATAAGTACTACACCAAACAAGAAAGTAAACATAACGAAGAAGAAAACAAAGTAGCATTGTAAGAAATAAGATTATTAGTACAAGTACTACACCAAACAAGAAAGTGAACATAACTAAGAAGAAAACTTACAAATTCTCCAAATAAGTTCTATATCCACCACTCCTAAGATGATGCATGACTCTACCTCCAATCGTGTCCTTGTTGCCTCATGCTATTGCCACCATCATCCTCAAGAATCTATGGCCTCCTTCCCGAGTCTCCGCCAATCCTCTATGTCCAACCATTCACACTTTGAAGCACCACTTTTGATTGTTGCCTTGCGTGCATTCAACCATCTATGCGATATATATGCATAAATAGAGTCCATCATCCATCCAATGGAGAACCAATCAACCACTATATAGGTATCGAGAACTCCTTATATAAGGATGTGATCACATACTCCTTGGCTCCCTCTGGTGTGCTTTTTCAGTGATCTAGAACATTGTGCCTAAATATCTACTAGTGCAACTCTCTCATGCGTGCCATCACCCTCCTCCCCTCAACATCTATAATCACAGCATCAGTTTTCTCATCCATTGAGTACCCATACCCTAGTGTGGTGGGTCTAAGATGTGCTCTCTCCCATCTACAACAACCATGCTCCTGGGCATAACCAAAAGACCCTTTGTTTGGCATATATCTAGGGATGTGTTAACCCTCAGACGAAAACTGTGGACAATCCAAAAAATCTAAAGTAGAAAACAAGGCCAAGGCAAAAGTGAAACAGAAGACGAAGGCGCACCAAGAAAAATATGGAAATACAAGAAGTGCAAAAAAGCCCTAAATCAAGGAGAAAGGCACACAAGAAAAAGTGCAAGTCAATACTTTTGTAAAAGAGCGCAAGGCACACCATGATTTATTTTAAGAGTGCCAGGTAAATCGTAAAGGTAGATGGGCAGTAGGAAGGAAGCTAGGAAGATAGGAGGACAATGGAGTCTAGGCCACGGCCGCCCATGTAAAAAAGGGGATAAGGTGATGACCACCTAAAAGGGATTTAGGGTTTTGTATATAAAGTTGAAAAGTGAATGAGAACCTCATTCTTGTGTGTGGCCAAAAGTAGCTCTCTTCTTCTTCTTCTTCTTGCTTGCTTGAGCTTGTGCTTGGGAGAGGGAGTGAGTGTGTGAGGGTGAGGGACCATGGTGGAGAAGCTCTCCATCTTCTCCTCTCTTCTTCTCTTCTCTTCTCTTCTCTTTTCTTCTCTTGCTCGCGGCAATGAAGTTTGGAGCATGGAGCTTGAGGATCGAGCTCGCTTGAAGCTTGCACTTGGATCGTGGAGCTATCGGAGTACTCACGAAAGGAGGCAACTCGATTGGGCATGGAGGTAAGATCACTACATTCGTAGAGAGAGATCGCTATGTGAGAGGTAGCCACTAGTGCTCGGCTTAAAACACTTGAAAGAATAAGCGGTCTGTGAGTCTTGGAGGTTGAGCTTGAGCTCACCTCTACATTTTGGTTCCGTTGCCGGGACCAATAGATTCAAGACTTTAGTGCTTGCGCACTTCGAATTGAGCATTGAAATAGGGTTTTCCCCGAACTGGTGCTTGAGATAGATAGGTAGAAAGTGAGGGAGTTAGAAGAGATATTTGATCTCCGTAGCAAGTAAGTTTTTGGTTTTTTGGATTTGGAAAGGTAAGTTGAAGTAGTGTAGGTGTTTGCTTTGTGTTTTGGAAGCATTAGGATAGGAAAAAACAAAAAAAGAAAGAAAAAAAAACATGCATTAGGGTTTCTGTTGTCATAACATGGCAAGAGGATTTGATCTGTTTGTCAATTTGTATTTTGGAGTTTATTTACTATTCTAGATATACACAATCCTTCATTAGGGTCTATTCTTACATTCTGAAAGTTTGTGCAATCCCTCATTACCAAAATCGTTAGCATCAAGTGATTTTTGTCATCCCTAGAAACTCGTCCGCAAGAATCAGACTCGGACGT
Organism: Lygodium microphyllum; assembly: GCF_053477565.2. Lineage (NCBI taxonomy): Eukaryota > Viridiplantae > Streptophyta > Polypodiopsida > Schizaeales > Lygodiaceae > Lygodium > Lygodium microphyllum. The sequence continues at coordinate 148,836,073 of NC_141135.1, read as the reverse complement.
CCAATTTCCAGAATCGAATGGTCAGATTTTCGGACTCGGACCAACCCATCTTGTCCGATCGGACATACTCTATCTAATTTCAAAAATTGAACACCCCATAATTGGACGTCCAATTCCCAAAATCGAACATAAAAATTGGACCATCCAGAATCCAGAATCGGACACTCCAAAATCAGATGTCTAATTCCCAGAATAAGACACATGAAAATCAAGCATCCCATAATCGGACGCACAAAAATCAGGCACAAAAATCAGACCAACCCATAATTGGACCAAACCCATAATCAAACCACTCTAACTCGAACCGTCCAATCAGTCGATCGGACCAACCCAAAATTAGACGCCCAATTCTGATAATCAGACTCCAAGAATCAAACCTCTAAGAATCGGACAAAAAATTGCCAAAATCGGATAGGTGAACTAAATACAAATTTGACACATCTTACCCCTGAAACCGACCGAGAGACCGTATAGAGCCGAAAGCACATCATAGATCTATCACTAGGATGAAATCTAGAGCAATTAGTTCAAAGCTTGGCTAGGAACAGTCCTTCAAATCACACATGGCATTTAGTGTAACGGCCTTGTGGACCGGGGGGGACTGCCCCCCCTCAAGACCCCCAGAGAGGCAGCTCTACCTCCTCCACACCTCCCCCAAGGAGACTAGAGAGAAAACGCGTGCCGTGACAGGTCCTCCAAATTAGATCCTAGTGTAGTAATGGCTCTACATAAGCATAGACTCTCAATTGCAAAACAGCAAAAAAGCCCATACTCGAAGAAAGACACACAGAGACCTTATAACCTCAATGGGAAAATCTAGCCAACAAGGGCAAAAAGGCCACACCATAAAAACATGTATAGGTTGGTTGCATTCAAACTGCATCTAGTCAGAGCGGAATGCAACAACATCAAGCTACAACTGCGAGGATGACTAGAATGACAGTTTTGACGATAGATGCACCTTGAACGGCACTGCACAGATGACCCAAGACAATAGTGGAGAATCCACATGTGGTTGTGCAGTTGGAAACTCAAAGGCATGTATTAGAAGGCTTGAATTTATAAGCCAAGACCCAGAAGATGAAGACATAGTATCGCATGCTTATCTTAGGGTCAAACTCACTGCAAAGGCAGAGCATAGCATCGATGCTCTCATCAATGATGGATCATATTTTAATATCTTGACCTATGAAGCATGGACTCTACTAGGCCAACGAGAGCTCACACTGACTAATGCAACTCTTAGTCCTTACAGGGGACACCCACAAGCACTTATAAGGAAATACAAAATCCTTGTAACTATTGAAACTGAAAGCTTGCCTATCCTATTCCACATTCCTCCAAATAGTGCTAATTGTGGAAAGGAAACCCTCCTAGGAAGACCCTTCAAAAGGGCGACGAAGTGTGAGGCTGACTATGTAGCACAGAGGATACACTTGACACTACGGGGTGTGAGGATAATCACAACCTATAATCCTATTCCACGTTCCTCCAAATAGTGCTAATTGTGGAAAGGAAACCCTCCTAGGAAGACCCTTCAAAAGGGTGACGAAGTGTGAGGCTGACTATGTAGCACAGAGGATACACTTGACACTACAGGGTGTGAGGATAATCACAACCTTTAGTAAGGGTGACCTCATCAAACCTCAAGGAAAAGACAAGGAACATTCTGACATACAAGCCAAGCCTAATAATGAGAGCAAGGACTTGTTGAAAGAGTTGCTACATGCTCAAGGGCAATTATGCAGGTAATCGATGGATTTGGGTGCCAAAACCCCCTGCTAAACCACCTCTATTAGTTGAAGGCCCGATCGTATCAAAAGTGAAGAAGTGTAGGAGGAAATCTAAATGAAAATCCAAGTCTTCACTCAACAAGGTTGGAGTGACGGAGCCCCTCATGATTAAAATCAAGAAACCAAACATGGTTGTTCGAAAGGTAGATTCTTAGCCTAGAGTGCTTAACAAGTAGATATCGGATATAACTGTCGAGTGTGCACAAAGACCACTAGTTCCCAAGGAGCCTTTGACTTTCCAAGAGGATAATGAGCACCACATGTGCAACATTGCTCATGATAAGGCTGATTGCTCAACAAAGCAAATGGCAGAATCGTCAAACAGCAACGAACAAATCTTCCAGTCAGTGCCAAGTCCACCTAGGAGTCCCAAATCTCCTACACCCTCTTTTCCTAAATAGACATAGGAGGCACAATAACATTTGTCAAGTACAATTGCTCAATCTCAATCTCTATCTCCATCTGAGCTTCCAAATGTCTAAGATGCGGGACATGGCACCACCCTTAACTCTCAGCCTAAGGATATGCATGTGCAATCCACTATGACTAGCTCAATTGATGCTCGATGAGGAGCAATGTGCTCCCCTAATCTCAACTAGATGAACCTCACAGGAACTCTCCTTGCTAGCGGTTTGGGGAGCCAAAATAACAAATGCAGCCACCTCAACAGGAGCCACTGGAGCTGGTCCACAAAGAAGGGTGTGACTCTAAATCAGATTGACGAAATAAAGAACAAGTGCAAGAACCAAGCCCCTCCGTGGCCACAACAAGTATAGTCATAAGAGAAAATGGCTCCATGCCAAGCCATTTATTCCTTGGTAAATCTCTTAGCCCCCCTCGGAATGTAACTACTGTAGAGCATCAAGATGATGTCTAGCATGCCCCCTCCCAATGCATATCCAAAACAAAACAAAAAGAGAAAGAAAGAAAAAAAAAGGAGCAAACAAACAAAGACTCACACAAAGAAAAAGAAAAGAAACAATGAGCTTTTCCATGTATATCAGAGTGCCACAAACACTGCACCTAGGGGTCCTCAAGTTAGGCATGACTGATGTCCTTGGTCAGTCGGCTTCGTGCCTAACCCCCTAGCCCTTCCTATCCCCCCACTTCACATTTAGGGCACATCAAGGGCAGGACAAGAGTTTTTGCTTGCTTATGGTTAGATCTGTCTCCCTAAGTGACACCCATAGCACCTCCCCTGTATAAAAACTGGGTCCTCAAGTATGGGACAACACCACAAGCTTCCCTGAGGTTCGATCCAACTCCCAGTTTTACTAGCACGAACACCATGCAACACCACAGGCTTCCCTGAGGTTCGATCCAACTCCCAGTTTTACTAGCACGAACACCATGCAACACTGCATAGTGAGGTAGATGCACCCCATGTAGTGCACTTCCTTTTTCTTTTTTCATGTATATTCAACAATGGTGATCAACCACCACCAACATTGAAGGCCTCCACTACCTGATCAAATCTAATCTCGGCCTCCACAATCTAATCTCCGTGTTAATGAGCTCAATTATCCTACATCGTATTGACAAAAGCACAAATAATGCCTCAAGAAGCTTTCGAGTGTACTTCTCCTCAACATCAACAAATTTTTCCACCCCATTGAACCCTCGCTTCATCCACATATTGCTATGAGAAACCTAACCAACAGTCTTCTAACTATATACTATCTAAGTATGCATGTGCACTCACATAATATTTGCACCACAATCTATACACAGTTCAGGTCCTCAAGTGTAGGACAATACTCTCAGCTTGCTTAGAGTTCAACCTATCTCCCAAAATAATCAAACTACATCTTATGCATGATAAGAAGACTAGCACTAACCCCTAGGGAGAGACCATATGAGAGGTTTTCAATTGCAGGTATTGAAAGGTGAGAAGGATCGAAGCTTGCTTGGAAGTGAGCAATGGCTGTGGAGCTTTCACTCAACCGCCAAGACCCTCGGACCACTTATTCTTTCAAGCATTTCAAGTGAGCTCCAATGGCTATCTCTCACCTAGCCGACGCGCCGTCAATCCTACGAGTGTAGTGAGCTTACCTTGATGCTCGATCGAGTGCCCTCCTCCCTCTTGCACTCCGGTAGCTCCACGATCCTAGATGCTAGCTCAAGCATCCTCAAGCCTCCTCCATCTCCAAGCTCCATCCTCCATAGCCGCGTGCACAAGAGAAGAGAAGAGAAAAGAAGAGAAGAAGGGGAGAGGAGATGGCGAAGAGCTTCACCCTCTTGATCCCTCACTCTCTACACACACTCACTCCCTCACACTCTCACACTCCCTCTCTCAAGAGCACACACAAGCAAGAAGGAGAGAAGAAGAGAGGAAGAAGAAGACTTCTTTTGCCACACACCAAAGAATGAGCTTCTCATTCACTTTTCAACTTTATATACAAAACCCTAAATCCCTTTTGGGTGGTCATCCCCTTTTCCCCTTTTTACATGGCCGGCCATAGCCTAGGCCCTTTTTCCCATTGTCCTTGTCTCTTCCTAGCTTCCTTTTCACTGCCCATCTACATTTACAAATTGCACGGGTAAGAGCCTGGCGCTCTTTTACAAGATTTCAGGGTGCGCCTTTTTATTTAAAAATGCGCCTTTCCCCTTTTGTATTTGCCTTGGACTTTTAAGGTTGCCCTTGCGCTTTTGGCCTTTTCTCCTTTTCTTTCTTCAGTCGGGCTACCTTTTTCTGCCTTTGCCCTGCGTCTTTTCCACTTCCTTTTGCTTTCTTCGTGTTGGGGTTAACATTAACCCCCTCCTAGACGAGTTCCAGTTCCATGGCACTCATTGTCGTAGGTAGCAGGTGGTAGCATGCACCAAAGATGTGGGTGACAAGGACGCCTGTGGTTTTCGTGGGGTTTGCACTGGTGGCCGGCACACGTGTTGGTTTGTTGGGGATTCTGCATAGGACTATTCTTTACGGGCTTGTCGGATGGTGAGGGGTGAGCAGTCAGAGTTGGGTGTTGATGAAGAACGAATGACACTTCTGTTGTGGTCTTCAACACCTGCAATTGAAAACCTCTCAGGTGGTCTCTCCCTAAGGGTAGTGCTAGTCTTCCTATTGTGCACAAGACATATTTGATTAGTTTGGGAGACAAGTTGAACTCTAAGCAAGCTGAGAGTATTGCCCTGCACTTGAGGACCCAAACTGTGAATATACTTCAGTGCAGGCATTATGTGAGTGCTTGTGCATACTTAGATATTACTTAGAATACTGTCGGCCGGGTTCTTTGTATAGCAAGGGGTCGGTGAAGCAAGGGGCTAAGTTGATGAAAAAATGTGTCAATGAAGACGGGGAGTACACTTGAAGATTGCTGGAGACGTCATTATGGTCTTTCCATTGTCTTTCAAGCCTTGCTTACCACGGTGGGTTGTAATGGCATTGAGATGAGTGCAAAAGAATATCATGGGCGAGGCGAGCTCCCTAGGTATGTCCTGCCCTTAATGTGCCCTCAACAATTGTGGGGGATGTATGAAAGGGCTAGGGGATTAGGGACGGAGCCAGTCGACCAAGGTCGCTAGTCATACCTAATTTGAGGACCCCTAGGTGCGGTGCTGTGATCGTGTGTGCTTTTTCTTTCTTTCTTTCTTTCTTTCTCTTTTTTTTTTAATATAATAGCATGAGGAGGCGTATATATGGAGGCAACGATACAAGGGCATGACAGGAGTTTAATCCTCCTCGTCTGAATAGTGGGTAAGGGTTGGTGGAGGGCGGGGGGCCTTGTTAAGGAATTTTCGACTCAACAAGTAGCCTTTGATGTGGAGGCGGGTTTTGAGGGTGGTGGTAGAAAGAAAGGGGTGGTTGCACTGGGTGAATTTGCTGTCATTTATATCTTCGAGTAGTGCACCACAGAAAGATGGCAAAAGAGAAGCACGCATCATGAGGCGAGTCATGGTGTTTCTGTCTATGGCGTTGGGGTCAAAATAGAGGGTTGGGAGGTGGCGTTCTTGGGGTGCGGGCTCTTGGTGGACTAGGATCCTAATTAACCTAAGATAATTACAAGTGGTGATGAATGCGGGATCGGGGCAAGAGGTGAATTCGCTAAGAAATTTATCTATAGAGCTATACAAGTCGGGGAGGGTGAAAAGGAGGGCGTTTCTATGGGAGGTGCTATTGGTATTATAGATGATGGGGAAATCAAACCTGCCGTGGATGGATGGATTGAAGTCCACTCCTACCCTTCGAGGATACGGCATAAAAGTAGAGTCGTTTCTCTCTGAAGGGAGGGTGTTGCAAAATGCCATCCACGCTTCCAAGTTGACGTCAAAAATGTGTCTCCTCCAAATGGGTTGGCAATTATAGCCTTCCACTGATCTAGGCACCTGGAGGACTTTATCTTGCCAAAACTCGCGGTCCTCGGCTCCCCAAGCAGTTGGGTGAGCCTCACGCTCCGCTAACCATTTGGCTTTGAGCCTTGCCCCCATGGCAATGACATCCTCCACTAGCTGAATGGGCAGTACCCTATTCAAGACAGTGGGAAACTCAAAGCGCAAGTCGAAGGGGTCGCGGTTATACTCCTGATGTTCCCAGATAATCAATTCAGCATGGAATTCAGTAGGGGAATCTTGGGTGCGCAGTAGGAGAGGGGCAGGCTGTCTCGGGACAGGTCTGGCATTCAGCTTTCTTCTTGCCTTCTCCACCATCTCTTTCCTACGATTGGTTTGGACCGCTCTTCGCTCGGCAGATGTATCAGGGGGCTGTACTTCGACTTGTTGTAGTTGAGGGGGTGGTGGGACATATTCCTCCTCCTGAGGTCCGAGATCGAGCTCCGGTTCACCCCCTTCTACTTGCTCATCTTCTTGTGTTTTTTTCTCTATGAAACCGAGATCGTCTATCTCCTGCACCGTCAAGCCTACCTGTGCAAGATATCTTCTCTGCTCTTCTAGGCTCTGCGGGGCAGGCCTCCTAGCTGTAGCGGCACGTGCAGGCCTGCTGTGAGAGCTCTGCGCGCAATGGTTAGTTTCCTTTGCAGCTGATCATTGGCTTCATCTCCTTCTGGTCTGGTGGCGTGGAGCAGCGTATTGAGAAAGGTGTGCTGTTGGGCTATCATGGAGAGCTGGGCTACTTCTGCCTGATTCTCAGCCAGCACCCTGTCTCCTTCGGCCTTAGCTAGCCTGCGTGCTAAATCCCATACTCTATGCTCGTTATGATCGGACCATTCTTTTACCCTTCTATCCATATCTTCCAGGCTCTTCCCCTGATGGAGGGTAATTGCCATGAGTTGTTTCTACTGGGCCTCGAGCTCACGGTGCAGGCGGGACTGCTCATGGCGTTCCTCTGCAATTTGCGCATTGAGCTGGTCCAGCTTCACATGCATCCTTCGCACCTACTCTGCCCTTAATTGATCCAACTCTGCAGCCTCCTGTCTGATTTTGTCAAGCTAGCTTTGCGCTTCCAAGTTGGCTGCAGATAACTGATCATTCTTGCGCCAAAGGTGGGCATTCGTTTCCCTCTCCCCGTTGAGACGCTCTATCAGGATTTTCCTTCTTCCCTCCCAGGCAGCGTCGCGTTCCTTCAGGGCTCTTAGTTCGTCTGCCTCCTTAGTGCTGGCTTCCTCCCTGAGCACAGCGATTTCCCTTTGATATTCTGTTATCTGCTTCACTCTATCCAGCTGGAGGGCGGCTTGTGATTCTCGTTCCGCTGCCAGCTCCTCCACGGCTATCCTCCTTTTGTGTCTGGCTCTTTACAACTGTGTGACCAGCTCCTTCACGTACTCGTCGTAGTGGCCTACTGGAGGTCGGGGTGGGGTATGGTTGTAGTGGTGGCAACCTCTTCTAATTTTTGTCTTTTCAATTCCAACCCTGGCTCCAGTTCGTCCGTGGCTGCCCTTTTGACTCCTGAAGCTGGGGTGGCCACGGCCGCTTCCCTTGCCAGCTCCCTTTCCACCAGAAACTGCAGCCAAGTGACCACGTTGCTCTCGTTGACTTTTGGGGTGTGCCCCCGGGTGGCGGTGGTAGGGGGTGTCACCATGATAGGGGTGGCTTACATGGGTGGCATGAGGAGAGGGGAAGCTGGCCTGATTAGGTCCTTTCCTTTTCCTTCTGCAGGGGGCAGGTGCACAATTTTCGACACACCAGTACTGGGACCGAGTGCCTCAGGTTGGTACGGACCCCCTGCTCCTTCCACGTCTCTTCTTCATTGTTCCTCGATGGAGCGACGGGTTGCCAGCTCCAAATCTTCCTCTTCCTTCCTTCTCAGCTCCTCCTCGGCCCTCTTTTTTCTTTCCTCCTCATCCCTTACCGACTCCCTTCGGGCCCATTCGAGCTCTTCCTTCTCTTTCCTCTTTCGCTCCTCCTCTATTTTTCCATGTAGGGCCTTAGTTCGTTGTTCCGCCTTCCTTTTTGGTGTAGCCTGGGGTTCTCCCTCCTCATCGGTGTCCGTTTCCGTTTCATCAGACTGCTCTTCCGCGTGAGGCTGGGACTGCGACACGGTGATTCGCCACTTTTCTCGTCACCTCCCTATTTGTCTTCTCCTGCTTGTCCCTGCCCTATCGCTTCGTGAATGATTGCGGTAAGGACACCTCCAAACCCTATGGTGGAGGCCTTGGAGGATGAGGCTTTACGGGTCGATTGAGGTGAAGGGGATTCTCCTGCCACGGCTCTTCCTCCTGTCGCCAGGGCATTTGCTGACGAAGCCTCAATTGTCTTTCTTACGAACCCATTGAGGTTCACCTCGTCCAGCGATTGCGCCGCGATGCTTTCGAGCAGAGGTACATTGATTCTGGACATAATGCTGTTGTACCACTGGCTTGAGAACAGGGCATGCATCATCTTTGCCTGCAGTTGAATCTCTTGGTTGGGGATGTCTGCCAGGCTAATTCCGTCGTTGGTGTGGACCTTCACTTTATCCATCCCCAACATGGCATAGACGTCTCTTTTTGGTTTCCTTTCCACCTTGTTTGGCAGCCCTAGTGCCCTTTCTACCAGCTCGGGGGTTAGCTCGACCTGCACTTGTCTGGTAGCTTCCCTGTCCCACACCGTGATGGTGCCCCTATTTCTGTTGAAGGTACGCAAGAACTGAGCGCACAGGGTGTAGTTTATCCTCTGGCCCACTGCATCTAGGTACCTCTGTAGGTGGCATTGCTCTATAATTTGATGTACCGCCAATTCTTCGATGACTACGTCTTCCAGGTTGAGTATGTGGCGGAACTTCAGCTGGTTGAACGCTCTTGTTTCCACCGTGAGGCCGTACTTCATTTGCTCTTCCTCCGAGAAGGGGAGCTTGCCTGCTTTGTCTTGGCTTGCCATGGTCGCCACCTGCACATTTAGCCAATTCCCTTTTTAGTATTTTTTGGCAATTAATTTGCTGGACAACCAAAAGCATAGCAGATTTTATTGCCCCTAGCCCTGACTTTTCCTTTCAAACTTCTATCACCTCCTTTTATATGGCATTTCAATTTTGAGCCTTTCACACTTGGTTTACTTTTTAGATTTAACTTCGTTTATCCCCTTACTGTCCCTTTACTTTTTAGATTTAACTTTGTTTATCCCCTTACTGCCCCTTCCCCCTTTTGGAAAAGAATAATCCGTCCCAGGATTGGAGGTTTTGGGGCCAAGGCGTTCATGCTTATTTGTGTAGGAGCCAAACATAGAAGTTGGGGTTATATTCCAGGTGTGCAGCGCAGTCCAAGTCACAGGGTCGAATGCCTACATGTGTGATGTACGTGAGGTCATCTGTGAGCAAATCACCAAAGTCGACCCGACTTGCAATGTGGAGCTCTTCCTCTGTTAAGAGGCGGTCGAGATAGGGGTGCCCTGAGATATGATCGGTCCATGAACCGACCCCGAAGAGTGGTTAACACTCTATACGAGGTAGGCGCGACGTAGGTGTAATCATACTCGTCCGTTTTGATGGCTCGGCGTTGTTCAGCGTTGGTCATTATGCGGCATTCGTCGACTTCCCATTTCAACCTAAGAGCGTACCACTGCTTCAAGAAGGGTGATCCCGTATCCGCCAGGTGGGATAACCTTGCGCTCTCTTGGTCAGTGATGGCAGACATTGTCCGTGGGTCAAATGATGTGATGAGGCGTTGCTTAATGGCTCGCTCTTTGGAGACCTCACTAGCGAGCAACTCGGCGGCAGAGCGAGAAGCCTATGCAAAGGCGAATTCAAAAGTCTCCCAAGAGCAAGGCATATTGCGCACGTCTGTTTCAAAGGGTTCTGCTAATAGTCCCAAGTCCAGGCGATCATAGTTGAGGGCCAGTGCAACAAAGGTGGCATCGAGCTGTTTGATGCAGTCCACCACATCAGCTCCAGTGTCCTCTGCAAGGTCAGCGGCCAGCGTTAGAAATGACTTTCGTTCATAGGAGGGCTTAAGGCCAGCAGCGGGTGGTTGAGGTTTGCTAGAGCTGGAGGTTCTGACAGTACAGAGTTGTAGCTAGGGGTCCATTTGAGTCGGCAACCTGGGTGTTGGCAATACGGATGGGTCGAGTTTGATCTCAGGGGCTATGCTACTACAGTCAGCTAGGCTACAAAGCGGCGGGTTGAGTTGGTTGGATGATGCCACTTGTGGTGATGGCCGTTGTTTGGGCCGATAGGCGTGTGCGACACTCTTGGGTTGACACGTAGAGGGGTCGGATGAGTGGGGTGAGCCCTGCAATTCATGAGGCATCGGGGGACAAGGACTGATTAGACTTGAGGTCGACGTAGAACTAGGGCGTTTGACAATCGGGATTTTAGGGATCCACAGCAAGACATTCCCCTCATAGTATCCTTGTGCACGCAGGAGGATTTTAGGGACCCATATTTGTTTAATCACATGGCACTTGCGATGATGGCGTCTTGGTTTCCTAGGTTTAGATTTGTAGGTCTTCTGTAGACATGCGCGTCTAGTTCTAGGCGGTTCTTGAGGCTGCTTAGGTACCCATTGCAAGTGAGGCTGTTGGGGTTTTGCTTTGGGTGCTGCGGGCTGCGGTTTATGGGGATCTAGGTGTGGTAGATATACATGGGCCCCCTCCTTAGTCCTACGTACGATTGTTTCTATCGGTGGCCCTGTGAGCAGTGATAGGGTTGCGAGGCCCTTGCTGAAAGTCATGACAATACGCAGGTTGTCGATCGTTAAGTGGATGCGTTGCGACTCATAATCAACATTGCAGTGGGTTTTCTTTTTAAAGGTTCGCCCGAGCAATGACTCTGTGCTTGCATCCATGATATTTGGCAATACGTAAAACAGCATGGGGATAGTTTTAGACTCGATAGAAACGGCGACTCGGCATGTGCCGAGAAGCGGGTAGGATTGAGCCCCATATGGCTTAATTTGGCTGTTGTGGGATGAAGTATTGGCTTGCCGAGCTGGATCCGATGCTCGTGCGTTAACACGTTAAAATCCGCTCCCTCATCAATCAGGGCATCGAAGGAGCACGTCTGCTTGGCAGTGACCGTGACACGGAGGTAGGCGGGTTCTACAGGCTCCTCCTCATTCTCGTAGATTTACTAATTGTGGCTACTCGTATTTTGACGGGTGGTTCTACCATTGGTGGCTCATGCAAGGGATGAGTGGGCGGGTAGTACTTCTTGACCCGGCTGCCATTGAAGAAGCCCATCCCTTCACCATCCAGTGTTTCCAGCTCGACATTACCAATTCGGCTGATTGCCCGAACCTTGAAGGGTCCGAGACCTCTGAATTTCATCTTTTGCTTATGTCCTTTAACTGAGTAGAGGAGCACTAGGTCACCCTGCTCAAACTCCCGTTGTTTGACATGTTTGTCAAACCAGCTTTTGCGTCAAGCTTTCTCGCAGATAAGTGCGTGGGTGAACCTCTGACAGGCGTTCCTGCTCAACCAAGCGTTGTGTCCATGCTTCCTTCCCTTCCCATCATTCTTGGAGCGCTATCCTTAGGCTAGGGATGAAGAATTCTAATGGGAGAATGGCTTCAGTCCCATAGGTTAGCCTAAAAGGTGTTTGACCGACGGCCGTTTTATAAGCTGTTCGGTAGGCCCACAAGGCTACCATCAACTTGTTATGCCAGTCGCTTCGCGAGGCTAAGACCACTTTAGTTAGGACATTGATGAGAATTTTGTTGGTTGATTCCGCCTGGCCATTAGCCTGAGGGTAATATGGTGAGGATTTGCGATGGATGATGAGAAAGGTGGATAGGAGATGGGCTATCACTTCGTTGATGAAGTGCATCCCCTGGTCGCTAACCAGTTCGATGGGGCAACCAAAACGCGAGATTACTTGCTCCCATAAGAACTTGGCAGTCGTCCTAGCATCGTTTCTCCGCGTGGCTCTCGCCTCCGCCCATTTGGTGAGGTAATCTGTGGCCACCACGATGTACATGGCTTGTGAGTATTGCGCCGTGGGGCTGATGGGTCCTATGAAGTCAATCCCCCATTTTTCGAAGGGTTGGCAAGCAATAACAGGGGTTAACTCCATCTGATCTTTACGAATCGGGACTTTTGTCCATTGGCACTCGTCACAATGCTTGACGAATTGTGTAGCATCGCGGAAAAGTGTGGGCCACCATAGCTGGGACTGCAGCACCTTCCGTGCTGTCGTGTGTCCGCTAAAGTGTCCTCTTGCAATACCGTTGTGCGTCTCCGAAAGCACATCGTGCATCTCATACTCACATACACACCTACGTAGCAATCCGTCTTGCCCCAGCCTATAGAGCTGGCCTGCAATCAGCTTGGTAGGGTTGGATTTTCAAGATCAAGCGCCTAAGCCGTACCCATTCTATTGGTCATTCTGGCAACCCATGCTCGAGTACTTGAACTATGTCGTCTACCCAGTATGGTGTCAGATCAGCCTTGAATAGGTCTCCTTCGCTGGACAGATGGAATAAGTGGCTGTCCGATAACTCATCCATGATGCCTTGTCCAGTGGCTTCTCCTGTGGGTATACGGGACAAATGATCAGCCATGTAATGTTGTTTTCCCTTCCGCACCACTACAGAGAAATTGAACTCTAGGAGCAGGAGAAGCCATCGAGCTATACGTCCTGTAGCACAAGGTTTGTTCACTAAATAGAGCAAGGCTTGATGGTCTACGAAGAAGGTGAAGGGGGTGGCCAGTAGGTAATGCCGGAACTTCTTCACGGCGAACACCATGGCTAATCCCTCCCTTTCCATTGTCGAATAATTCATCTCCGTCTCAGTGAGTTGCCTGCTAGCAAAACTCACTAGGTAATCTAGGTTATGCTCACCAGGTTGGCACAACACTGCCCCCACGGCAAACTTAGAGGCATCAATGTGTACGTGGAAAGTAATGGTCCAGTCTGGGGCTCGTAGAATAGGTGCCGTTGTTAGAGCCTTTTTCAATTCTTCGTACGCCCGTTGGCATGCTTCGGTCCACTCGAAGACAATTAGCAGCTTGTACAATGGCCTAGCGATCAGCCCGTAGTTCAATACAAACCGTCGATAATATCCTGTGTGACCTAAGAAGCATTGAACTCCCCTGTAATTACCTAGGGGTGGAAGGTCAACGATAACTTTGACCTTCGAGAAGTCCGTGGCAATGCCGTTCTTTGACACCACGTGTCCTAAGATGCATCCGTGCTTCACCCAAAACTGACATTTCAAGGGGTTCAGGGAGAGACGATATGAGCAACACCGTTCAAAGACCGCACGGAGTTTGTCTAGATGTTCAATCCAGGTCGAATGGACACACAGGTCATCGACAAAGACCTCTAACTCCTTGCAAAGCATATCCTTGAATATGGTGCACATGAGGCGTTGAAAGGTGGCGAGGGCATTGGTTAACCCGAAGGGCATGACTACGTACGCAAAGACACCCCACTCAGTGGCGAAGGCGGTCTTGTGCATGTCTGCAGGATGCACTTGCACCTGATTGTACCCCAAGAAGCCATCCAAGAAACTATAGACTTCCTTACCTGCCGCTCTCTCAAGCATGTGCTCGGTGTACGGTAAGGGGTAGTTGTCTCTCTTTGTAGCAGCGTTCACATTCTTGTAATTGACGCACACTCGAATCTTGCCATTTTTCTTCATCACAATGACTATGGGTGACACCCAGTTTGTGTGCTCAATTTCGTAAATGAATCCAGCTCTCATCAACTTGTCGATTTTCTCCTTGACAGCATGAGCGTACTTTGGATTCATGGGGTACGATTGCTGCTTGACCGGCGTTGCATCCGTCGTCATGGGTATGTTGTGAGTCGCAACACTCGGATCTACCCCTTGTAGCTCATCTAAGGACCAAGCAAATATGTCCATGTACTCCCGCAAAAGAGTGACAAGACTGGACTCTTCTTCAGTGGTCAAGTCCTTGGCAATGAACACTGGTCGGGTTACTTCCCCTTCCAGGGCTAGGTTTACCTCCTTGAACTTGGCTGGCCCTTCAATTGGTTCGCTGGTTTGCCCTTGCCGCTTGGCACTTAGCAGAACCACTAACCTGTCCCCTCTTTTGAATTTAGAGAAGCGTTTAGGGAGGTCTTGCGGCTTCCTTTGTTCCTCTGATCGTGCATCCTTGGGACGCTTTACCTCATCTTGCCGCAACCGTCTGCACCTCAGGTGGACAGGTAAGTCCCCCTTGGTGCGTCTGGTCATGGGTGGCCTAGGGATTTCTGGGTCACTATCCGAAGTAACTTCCGATTCAGAGTTAAACCCCCCATTTTCACTAGAGGAGGTGGTCTCCCCTGGTGGCCACAGTTCAGATGGTGATTCGGTTCTAAGCAGTGCTGCCGTTCCTGGTTGGGCTAGGCGGGCTTGCTCAAGGTCTACTACTCCCATCCGTTCCAACCAAGCACGATCACATTTAGTACACATAACTCCTTGGTCCACTCTAAGGGCCTGTCTCTTTTGCGGCTTAGCATCTGCCCAGATTTGCTCAATTTCTCGCCCTTCGGTGTCGTATTCTATAGTATCTACCTCACCCTCACTTTCATCATCGAAGGATTGGCAATCTTCGTATTCATCACAGGAATCTTTATCACTCGACTGCTCATCGTCTCCCAAGGCTTGCTCTGCCTCGTCTTGTTGGGGTCGGGAATCAAATCCCAATTATACCTGAGGTTTAGTTCGTGTACCCTGGTCCACTTCCACTCGAACTCTTCCAAGAGGTCCTGGAGTGGCTTGAGGTTGGCGGCTGCGTTGCCTGCCAGTTGGTCCGTTAAGTGCTCCAGTACTCCTTGGAGTTCCCTCTTGTTGGTAGGCATTTGGAAGATGACAGGCTTAGGCCCTTCCTAGAGGCTTGCTACCATCATGTAGACAAGTGTAGGGGGTGTTTCATTTGGCTTGCCAATTGTTTTGACAGCCTGCTCGTACGTCTCATGGTCTGAGAACGGCAGGTCAAGTGTAGCGAGAACGTACATCCAATCCCGCTCATCTTCTGGGCATGGGATATACTTAGTTAAGGACCCATAGGGTTCCTTCTCCTGAGTGTTCCCCTTGAGCATAGTAGAGATGGCGTCTAGGTCGACTGGCGAGGTCTTCCAAGTGTCCATCTCTATTCTCACGGCGTCAGTTCGGTTGCCAAGGAAGATCAGGCTGTTACCCCAATCTTCGATAACTCTAGCATTGCGCATCTAGGGTCGACCCGATAGGATATCATAGTCCACTCCCTTCATGACTATAAAGTCGACATAGAACTGGATTCCTGCAATCTTTACTGGCCAATTCTTCAAGACCCCGAATGGCTTCACTCGCATACCGTTTGCTAGCGTGACATTAAACCGAGCAGCTTCGACAAGCGAGTTTTCCCATGTCTGCAGCACTGCGTGGCTAAGCACACTAACCCCAGCTCCTGTGTCTACAATTCCCTTCCTCGCTGCGTCTCCCAGGGCTAGGACTAGTAGGACTGCGTGCATCTCCGAGCCCTCCCAGAAGGCGTTGACGTGCAAGGATTTAGGCCCGGAGTGTAGCGTCAAACTTGGCAATTGTGTTTCCATATCCTGGTCTTGAGGATCTGTCGGGGCCAGCTCTTGCAGTCCCTCGACCCACTGCTTGAGGTCTTGCCATAGGGTAGGGTGCTGCTTAAGCAGATCTCCCAGGCCAAATGTTACAGGGGTGGTCACTAGTGTGGTCAGGAGATTGCTAAACACTCGTCCTTCCCTTAGCCTAGACTGTCCGGGCCAATGGCCCGTGGCTGATCTGCGGCTCCCTTGCGTCTAGGCTTGGCCTCAATGGCACTGCTTGTGGCATAGTAGCCTCGATCGACTTAGGTTGAGGCGGTGATATTGGCATGCTTATGCTGGAGAGATCATCGATCTCGTCCTCCGTGATGGGTTCAACATCCTTGAGGTGCTGTTGAGCCTCCCTCACCCATTCCTTCACCTTTTCTATGGCCTCTAATTGCCGCTTGGGGTGTGGGTATTCCCCTACCTTAGCGCTTCCCTTTTGGGCTATTTTAGGGGCTGAAGTCTTTGCCTCGGCGTCTGAGACTTTCTTCCCATGAGGTAAGGTCATAATACTGTCGGTTTTTAGTGCAACCTTAGCCTCTGGTCTCTTCTTTTTCCGCCTACAGCTTTTCTTTCCTACTGAGGTTGCGTCAAGATTGCTAGGTCCTGGTAGAGAGATGCCGGCTTGCTTCGTTTGTGCTCAGGTCATAACTCTCAAGGGAATAGGTGTAGCCTCCCCATCGGGGATTTCAACACCGAACAGCCCTAATGGGACGGATGACAAATTAGCTGAACTGGAGGGAGACTTCCATTTTGGGCAGTTTATGAAAAGATGGGTGATTCCGCACTCTGCGCACCTTTGGTCAGCTTTGTCCCTGTTTTGCTGCTCTCTTTCAGGGCAGCACGATGAGACATGATCGGGATGTCCACAAGTCCAACAAGTGAACGGATCCTGTGGGGGGCTACCCTCCTAGGCCTCTACCCCGTCCTCATCCTAATGCCATCACCGGCACGGGTCGGTAATCCATGAGGACCGCATTGCCCTCGTCGTCATGCGAGACGTAAGGGTATAGATAGGTCTCTTCGTCACTGGGCTCCTCTATGTAGTGTACGGGAGCGTCGCTCGGTGGGTGGGTCACATAGGGACCAAGCGGCCTCGGAATGCCGGTGGGATTTATGTCCAACCTAGGGACAGCTGGTTTCATATCGTTAGGCGCAGGTAGGGCTAGTGGGGCTCCCCGTCCGAAGAATGGCTACGGCATGTTAGCCGGATAAGGCTGGCTGTAGGGTTGCGCGTATGGTAGTCTTCGTGGTAGTCTACAGTGTGCGGCATCGTGGCCGAACCTACCGCAGTTAGCAGAGGGTCTTGACCTAGGGTCTTGACACTTTGCTGGCAGGTGGTTTCCTCCACAGTATACGCACTGGACGTGCGGACGCATCAGTCGCCTCAACATGTCTTGTACTTTGGCCAATTCCGTCTTGACCTCAGCCGTCTGTCTCGGTGGTCTTTCCCTTATCTTGGGATGATGGGTTTGATTGCTCGTCGCTAGAGGTTGACATTCGCTCCAAACTCCGTGGGTTGGTTTCTTCTAGGTTTGAGCTCCTGGAGCTTTGCTCTTTCAGCTGGTCATCGACCCTGATGGCTTCCTCAAAAACCCTAGCCACCACGTCTCCTTGCAAGCTTGAGTTGCCTGCCAGTGCCTTGTACAATTCCTTATCTCGAATTCCGCTGATGAATACAGTCGATACTGCCCTATTAGTCGGTCTCTCGCCTAAGGGGATTCTTTTAAGGAGGCTTCTCACGTGGGTCACATAGTCGCGGATGCCCTCCTTCTCCTTCTGCTTGACGTTCATCAGGCGTACTAGCAGGATGTCAGAGTATCCAGGTTCAGCAAACCTCTTGACAAAAAGGTCCTTGAGGTTATTGAAGTTGACTTGTTCTATGGCGTCCAGGCTTGTATACCACATCCTACCCTTATCGCTTAAGCAAAGTCCGAATGCTTGCGAACGTTGAGCCTGGTCGTTGAGGCCATTGGCTTCGTAGACCTGCTCAAACTGCTCGACGAAGTTGTATGGGTCGTCAAGTGGCTGGTACTTGTCAAGTTGCTTGGCGACAATAGGTATTTTGGCTTGGCTCTTTGAGCCCTAGTTTGCCCCCAACCCTGCAAGTAGCGATGTTGCTAGCGCAGTGGCACTCTACTCTACCGCGGTGTTATCGAGCAGCCGTTTCATGAGGAGCTCGCCCAACGTCAGATCTTCCTCTAGTGCTCTTTCCTGGTCTGTCCAGTTCCGGCCAGCCAAGTTCAGCACTCTCTGCACCTCATGCAGCTCCATGCTTTGCCTTAGGCTCCTGGCTTGTTGGTCCCTATTATACTCGGCTATGCCCTACAATGCCTTGCGGGCTAGCCTTCTCTCCTCCTCTAGGTCCGCAATGATTGCATCTGCCATCTTGCCACGGTGCTCGTACCGGGCATGCGCATCGTAACTGCTCACCATCTGCTGTATAGTGTCTGGGAATGCGCTCACATCGAGCTCCCCTGTAAATCGATGGTCTGAGCCTCCCTCTGTCATGGTTGAATTCTTGCGCCCGGTCGTGAGACAAATCCTTGTCGTTGACGCTCCTTACTTGATTCTGCCCTGTGCTTCGCGCGTTTGCCTATACCTTGGGTCTTCTCCTATTTGTGGGTTCTTTGGGCGATTTATCTGAGTGAGTTCCTTTAATTTTTGAATGCAGTGCTCAACTTATGGTCACTCGTGAGTGTGTTGTTCCTCGTGCACTTGTGCTCAATCAGGCTTTCGACTTTCCTAAGTGTACTTCAAGTGCGGAAATTCAACATGAGTGCTGCGAGCAATTCCCCGGCGTCTCACTCACTCTCACTCGATTCGGGCCTGATAGGCTTTGCTACTCCAATCCTGGCCGTTCTACGGGTTCTAGGGCCTTGTGCTGCTTTCTGTTGTTTGCGCGGGGGTGGGTCACTGGGGAGTGCCCTAGTGTGTCCCTGGATGGGTCAGGTTTTTGTTTTGGTTTGACTCTGGGAATCGAACGTCCGATTTACCAATGGTCCCATTCTGGGAATCGGACCAGGTGCATCAGGGCGGAGTGGCAGTCTCAAGGTCCGAGTGTCCGATTCTAAAAAATCGGACGGCAAGTGTTCGATGAATCGGACAAGGGGGGGTCCGATTCTGGGCTGGTCCGATTTTGGGTGGTCCGATTCATCCGAATGGTCCGATCAGACAGGGTGGTCCGATTTCTAGAATCGGGCAGACTGGTCCGAGTGTCCGATCCTAGTGGTCCGATTATGGGCGGGTCTGATTCTGGGAATCGGACCGGGCAGGTAGTCCGATTGGTGACGTGTATTAATTCGTCCGATCGGACAGGGTAGGTCCGAGTCAAAGCGTCCGAGTCGGACGGGTTGGTCCGATTCTAGTAGTCGGACAGGTTGTCCCGATCAGACGGTTGTCCGAGTGTTCGAGTGTCCGAGTATCCGAGTCGGACAGGTTGGTCCGAGCGTCCGATTCTGGGAATCGGACACTGGGTCGGACGTCCGAGTCCGCCGGTTCGATGGGCTTGCGCACACGGATTCGCCCAAATATCTCCAGATGTCTATTACTATTGACCACAAAATTCACCAGTGATGGAGTTGGAGTGGTGAGGGGGAGATCGGTTACCTGGGGATCGCCGAACGCAATGTCCTCCATGCCCTGGTCGATCGGATGGTTGCCAAACTTGCTCTCTCTCTCTCTCTCTCTCTCTCTCTCTCTCTCTCTCTCTCTCTCTCTCTCTCTCTCTCTCTCTCTCTCTCTCTCTCTCTCTCTCTCCTTGGTTGGAAATGGGGGTTCTCTTGCCCTCCCAGAATTTATACCCTGCTGGTTCTTCCCTGAACACTACAGATCCCTTTCCTGGCGTTTCCTACGCAGTTACCTTCGCATTTACTCTATTTTTCCCCTATTTTCTGCGATTTTCTCCCTATTTCACAGCAGCAACCCTTCTGCCTTTTCGTGTGTGATTTCCTATTGTTAATCTACCCTAAACACAACATAAATCGAAAGCAAAACACTGAACTAGTTTCTCCATGTTTTACAATCATCAACAACTAGAATATCCCAAAATACTTACATGTTCTGAAGATCCAAAACATCCAACTTCCTACCTATCTCAAGCTCCATTTCGGGGATGAATACCCTACTTCGATGCTCGATATGAGGCGCGCAGGTGCTCAAGCTTGAATCCGTTGGTCCCGGCAAAACGGAACCAAAATGTGGGAGCTTTCACTCAACCGCCAAGACCCTCGGACCGCTTATTCTTTCAAGCGTTTCAAGCGAGCTCCAATGGCTATCTCTCACCTAGTCGACGCGTCGTCGATCCTACGAGTGTAGTGAGCTTACCTTGATGCTCGATCAAGTGCCCTCCTCCCTCTGGC
This sequence comes from Lygodium microphyllum, assembly GCF_053477565.2. NCBI lineage: Eukaryota > Viridiplantae > Streptophyta > Polypodiopsida > Schizaeales > Lygodiaceae > Lygodium > Lygodium microphyllum. The sequence continues at coordinate 148,816,064 of NC_141135.1, read as the reverse complement.
ATTCTGGTAGCTCCATGATCCTAAATGCTAGCTCAAGCATCCTCAAGCCTCCTCCATCTCCAAGCTCCATCCTCCATAGCCGCGCGCATAAGAGAAGAGAAGAGAAAAGAAGAGAAAAAGGGGAGAGGAGATGGCGAAGAGCTTCACCCTCTTGATCCCTCACTCTCTACACACACTCACTCCCTCACACTCTCACACTCCCTCTCTCAAGAGCACACACAAGCAAGAAGGAGAGAAGAAGAGAGGAAGAAGAAGACTTCTTTTGCCACACACCAAAGAATGAGCTTCTCATTCACTTTTCAACTTTATATACAAAACCCTAAATCCCTTTTGGGCGGTCATCCCCTTTTCCCCTTTTTACATGGCTGGCCATAGCCTAGACCCTTTTCCCCATTGTCCCTGTCTCTTCATAGCTTCCTTTTCACTGCCCATCTACATTTACAAATTGCACGGGTGAGAGCCCGGCGCTCTTTTACAAGATTTCAGGGTGCGCCTTTTTATTTAAAAATGCGCCTTTCCCCTTTTGTATTTGCCTTGGACTTTTAAGGTTGCCCTTGCGCTTTTGGCCTTTTCTCCTTTTCTTTCTTCAGTCGGGCTACCTTTTTCCGCCTTTGCCCTGCGTCTTTTCCACTTTCTTTTGCTTTCTTCGTGTTGGGGTTAACAATGGCGGAGAGCAAGAGCAAGAAGAGAGAGACACAAAAGGGAACTCTAATAGTCACAATGTGTGACCAGGCCTTCCTTTATTCAAACTGTTACTAAAAGAATAAATAATAAATAATAAAGTGATAGTGATGGGTGCCCGCCATTTGGAGTGTGTAGTGGCGAGTACTGTCAATGTAGTAATACATGGGCGGCTAGACAGAGGTGCCTTTACCCCCAACAACCTCCCACTTAAAGGCAAATATGCCCCAATGAGAAGTGAAAAGAAAAAGAAAATACAGTACAATGTATACATATACAATAGGATGAGGAAAAAAAGCGTCATCTCATCCAACACCTATCAATCTCCTAAGGAAGGCAAAGCGCTCAATAATGAGGCTTTTCATGAGCATATCTGCAAGATTTTCATCTGTGGAGATATTGACAAGATCAATAGACTTGTCCTCCACGACCCCACGTATGAAGTGATACCTCACCTCAATGTGTTTCATCTTTGCATGGAAGACCGGATTCTTAGCTAGTTGAATAGCTCTCATAGAATCCGAATGCAGTGTAGGTGTAGTATCAATCCTAAGGTCATGAACCAAACGGCCCAACCATATGGCCTCCTTGCAAGCCTTAGTGGCTGCAACATACTCGGTCTCAGTGTTAGAGAGAATGTACACTTTTGAGCCCTGGACATCCAAGAAACAACACCTCCAACATAGGTGAAGACATAGCCAGAAGCAGACTTCCTACTATATGCATGTCCTGCATAATCGGAGTCTGTGTAGCCCACAACTCTTGTATCCTGGCTGCCATAGCAAATACACATATCTACTATGCCCTTCAGGTATTTCATGATACCCTTTATAACATCCCAATGCTTCTTGTCAAGTTTAGCCATATAGCATGCTTCCTACCACAACACCAACTGCAAAGGCAATATCTGGATGAGTGGCTATCATGGCATACATCAAACTTCCCACGGCTGATGCATAAGGGATCTTGGCCATCTCGCCCCTTTGCTCATCCATCTCTATGGACAATCGGCCTATGAAACCTTCACATAAGAAGGTAATGGACAACCAATAGACTTTACATCTTGCATGTGAAAATGCTCAAGGACTTTATGAATGTACTCCCTCTGTGGAGGTAGAGCAGTCCCTAATGCCTATCGCGCTTAATGCGCATACCAAGAATGTGAGAGGCTTGTCCCAAATCCTTCATCTCAAAGCCCTTCTTCAGCTAAGATTTAAGAGCATCCAGCTCATCATGAGCTTTCCTTGCTATCAGCATATCATCCACATAAATCATCCACATAAAGTACTAAAATAAGCAATGAGCCTTCACGAGCTTTCTTCCTGTAAAGACACGGATCCATAGTATTCCTGCTATAGCCCTATGACTACATAAAGGCTTCAAACTTATGATACCACTCCCTAGGTGCTTGCTTCAAGCCATAAAGACTTTTCTTCAACCTGCACACTAGGTGCTCCCTACCAGGTTCTGCAAAGTCCTTAAGCTGCTCCATGTATATCTCATTATGCAAATCCCCATTCAAGAATGCAGTCTTGACATCCATTTAGTACAAGTCCAAGTCAAGCTGCGCAACTAAGGCCAAAACCAAGCGTAGGATGGTCATCTTGATCACAAAAGAAAAGACTTCATCAAAGTCAACTCCATGCTCCTGTTTAAAACCCTTTGTGACAAGTCTTGCCTTATAAGCCGACTTGGGGTTTCCAGGGGTACTTTTCAACTTGTACACCCATTTGCGTGGCAAAGCCTTCTTGCCCTGAGGCAGTGCAACCAAATCCCAAGTCATATTCTTGTGCAAGGAGTCTATCTCAAACTGCATAGCCCTCTCCCAGGAGTGACCGTCACCCCTGCGCATAGCCTCATCATAGGTGAGAGGCTCTCCTACATCTGTAACCAAGACATAATGCATCGAGGGCTCAAATCTATCAAGTGGACGTCTATCTCTAGTAGACTGGAGGCTCTATGACTAGCGGTCCAACACCCTAGCTATATGTACCAACTACTATTGCCTTGCAGATTGTCCAACTGGCTATGCAGGAGCACGTGGCTTCTCCTGAAATATAGCCCTGCGTATCTCTACCACCTTCTCAGGCTGCCTATGCATCTTGTCTTCATGGAAGACTACATCATGGCTATGAATGACTTTCCGTGCTTGCGGATCCCAGAGGCGGTAACCCATCTCGCCTACATCCCCATAGCCAAGGAAAATGCATTTGACACTCTTAGGATCCAACTTAATACGCTTGTCTTTGGGCACATGGCAGAATGCCTCACATCCAAAGATACGTAGATGCACATAAGATGGAGGTTTCCCAATCCATACCTCTTCTATAACCTGGAAATCCAAACCACTATAAGGTGATCTATTTATGACATGCATAATTGTACTGACTGCCTCAATCCAAAAGCTCTATGGTAAGCCTGCATGGCTAAGCATACTGTGTACATGCTCTTGGATGGTTCTATTCATCCGCTTAGCCAAACCATTCTAGGGTCAGGTACAGGGGGCGGTTTACTAACGCTTTATACCTCTCTCGTCACATAGTTGCTCAAAAGAGCACGTGACACATATTCTCCCCCATTGTCAGTCCTAAGGCATTTCAACCTATGCCCAATCTGGTTCATGACCAATGCAAGCCATCTCTGAAACATAGCCAAGACTTCTGACTTAAGCATAATGGGGTAAGCCCAGACTTTACACGAAAAATCGTCAATGAACGTCACAAAATACTATGCACCACCCATAGACTGACAGGGCATGGGTCCACAGACATCCGAATGTACCAATGCCAGGGGCTCACTCATGCATGTCCTACCAGACTTCTTATGCGTATTCCTAGTCTATTTGCCATAAAGACAATGCTCATATGAATCAAAACATGCATTGTCAAGGGGCGGTAAGAATTGCAAAAACCAAAAAGCATTTTCATTCCCTTCAAGGACATTTGGCCCAAACGGGCATGCCAAAGAGAGACATGTGGGATGGAACCCACTGACAAAACATGGTCAACAAAGGACCCATCAACTACAAGAGGATAGAGGCTGCCAACTTTGGCACCTCTAACAAGCACAAGTCTACCACAGGCGATCTTCCAAGAAGAATCTCCAAATGAAACATGAAACCCAGCATCATCAAGCTGCCTTGCAAACATAAGACTACGTGTAAGCGCATGTACATGACGTACATCCTATAATAGAAAAGTACTGCCAGTAGAGAACTACAACCGTACATCCCCAATGCCAACAATAGCAAGTGACCTATCATCACCCAAGCAAATTGAACTAGAGATAGTGCGGTAGGAGTGGGAACCACTCAAAAAGCGAGTTGTGCAATAAGCGGGAACCTTTATGAAAGAAGAGTCAAGCATCCCCGAGTCCATGACATCTAGGAGATAAGCGATCCTGCAGCTCCATACAGCGAGCAATCCAAGAATGCTTCTCATGAAGCAAGCACAACTCATGAGTGCAAGGCTGTAATGTATAAGCATCAGAGTAGCCCATAGCATCAGCGTGGCACATAGAAGACAGCTAAGAGCACATAGACTCTCCAAAGTCAATCATAGAAGAAGGGCCAGCATCCCAAACACATGTCAGACAGGGTCTCAAGGTAGAATGCGGCCTCAACGAAGCGGAAGACTGACATACAGTTGTAGTATCAACCATAAAGTGCATTGAACGCGCATCAAGAGGCTTGAGAGATGTCTGCGTCTCATAAAAGATAGTATGATGGCTATGTATAACTTGCTGGGCATCCAAATCCCATAACCTGTAAGCGTGAAAGACACCATCTCTATAACCAAGGATGATACATTTGTGTGACATAGGCATATATGGCATACAAACAAATGCATGGCAACCAAACATCCTCAAGTAATCATAGGAGGGTCTCATGCCACTCCATGCCTCGTGTGGTGTAATACCATCCAAATTCTGACACAACGTCCTATTAAGCAAGTAGACTGCTATCATAAGGGCCTCAGCACAAAAGCCATAAGATAACCTAACTGTGGTAAGCATAGAAGCAACCTTTGCCTGTAGAGTCAGGCACATGCCATGAGCAATCTCGTAATACCATGGGCATAGGAAATCAATGCCAGACTGCTGGCAATAGGACTGAAAGCTGGGAGAGATAGCATGACTCTCATAATCCATTTGCAAGCACCTAGGCCCCTACAACCAGCAGAATCCATAAACATGTAAGCATAACTGCAACATCCTCAATCTACACCACGGGAAAAGCCCAAACACGGTGGGTAGCATGATCAACCAAGGTCACAAAGTACGACACTCCACCAAGTGACTAGGAAGGCATAGGTCCATATACTGCACAATGGAAAAGATCTAGAGGAGCATGCCTCATACGATCGCCATAAGCCAAGGGGACTCTACAAGGACCAAGAATACAATTAGGGCAAGCATCAAGATTTGTAAGTGACATAGGAGGCAACAATGAGTCTGAACGAGACAAGATCTCCATCTCTTTGTGGTGCATATGGCCTAGGCAATAATGCCATAACAATGCATGTGGTCTCTGGAGGATAATTGCAACCATAGAATCTCTTACATGAGATAAATGCACTGGGTTATGAGAACCAACTCTAGAACCTCTGGCCAAAACCAAGCAACCATAGCCTATCTTCCATGACCTATCTTGAAGTGAAACATAGTAACATGCATCATGCAATTGGCTGGCAGAAATCAAGCTCTTACTGAGCATAGGAACATGTAATACATCATGGAGCACAAGAGAAGTCCCATCAGGCAAAGCTAGGTGTATGTCCCCTGTACCAGCAATAGCATAAGTCTGATCAAGGCCTAAATCAATACATTTGTCAACCTCCCTGTAAGAAGAGAACCATGCTCTATGAGGGGTAACATGACAAGAGGCTGAAGAATCCAACATTCAATCAAAGACATAGGCCTAATCATTGAGCAAGTAAGCTGTAGGGAAACTATATGACAGGAGAACATGCTCAACTGCATCATCATGGATAATTGCATATACCTCACCACTAGAAAGAGTGGTAACACCTATTGCATCGCTAATTCTCTGCTCATGTCAAGTCCGTCTCTATCTCTGCTACTCTCTAATCAGTCTAAAACATTTTCTTTTAACATGCCCAAGCTTTCCACAGTGGAAGCATACAACATCTGTAAACTGAAGAACCTCCAGAAGATGACAAGGAATCCAAGTCATCATGAATAGGGCTATCCATAGCATCCACGGAGCTCAAGGAGTTGAGGGCTATCCCAACGGAGGGAACCTGCTCATGAAGATAATCATCTGCAAGTACATCAATGGTAGAAGCATACTGCAAAGGCTCATGAAACCTCAACGGACGAGAGGACATAAAGGCATCAACTAAGGATGCAAAAGCTCCCACATGAAGAAGAATCATAGCCAACTGCATGACATAACCAACCACAGTACGGTAAAGCATAAGACATCTGTCATAAGAGCATACAGTATTCAGCCATGAAATCAGCCCATAACCATATGCATAAGCATAGCTCTGTAATACATAATGCCATCTGGGAAAAGCCAAGTCAAGCCAAGACCGGCAAGAGGCAAAAAATCCTGCAAGAGTTAAGCTCCAGGAAAAGCCCAAGTATCTATACAACAACATCCAAATAAGTGGCTCTATAAAATACATGACAGTAAGACAAAGTGCATAGTCGGGTAAGCATCAAGAGCAACTACTCTCTGGCCTGTATGGGCAAAAGCAACCCAACTAGCATAGAAGCTAGGCAACACAGAAGCAACAAAGCCATAACTGCTAAACCCAAGCACTGTCAAGAAGTCCACTGATCAAGGAGTAACCCGCAAAGGACCAAGCATCAATGAGTAATGAAATCTCAATAACCAAATGCCAAGACAATGGAGCAAGCACTGCTCAAAATATGTATATGCATCCAAGTAAATCCAAGATCCATAATTAGGGCATTAAGGGCCAAATAGCATCCAAGTTGCATAAGTGATAAGCTAACCAAATGCAAACTACTCCACAAAATTCTCAAATGCAAGTTGATTCAAGCCCAAACATGTGCCATACTATAGCTGAACCCAAAAGCATCCACATCAGACATCAGTCCCATAATGGATAGCACGGGGCATAAACCTTGTCAAGTGAAATGCCAGTTGCAAAGAAAATGACAATGAACCAAGCATTGAGCTCTATTCTTTGCTCAAGAAGCATCTGGGAGCGTAAGCATCAAAGTGGCATCATCCAAATACATCAACATATCACCCCAAGTAGTCAGGAGCACGCATAGACCATAGGTATAACCAAACTAGAGGTAACTTAACCTATCAACCAAGGTAGCATAAATCCCAATCAACAACGAAGTGTCTGCATCCAAATCAAGGCTCAATAGCTCTCAAATAACATATATGGGCATAAACCATGATGAGTAAGCATCAATACATCCAACATGACACCCTAATGTCAACAAAGAGCATTATGCATAAGCCGTCCCTGATAAAACCTTGCTGCCCAAACAATGTACAATAGTAAATCCTTGTATAAATCGATCTATGGAAGCTCAAACCAAGTCCCAAAGCATCTCAAAAATTTGGGCAAACATCCCCAAAGCATCTGGGCATCAAATACCAAGCCTTGAGAGCATCACATAAGCTAAGAGCATGACATTTTCTTGCTATAAATCAACTCATATCTGTTTGCAAAAAAATTTCTGATTAGAATTTGGTAGATCTGGCATGGCCATTGCGTCTAGAGCATACAAAACCCCAAGTTAGACTCTTATCTTGCCTAAATCGGGTTCCGAATGCTTGAGATATGAGAAAAAATGTGATTTTTGAGCCAAATTTTGAAATAGGTGCAAAAAAACGTGAGCTACTATTGTGGGGCTTGCTAGTTATCCTGAGGATAAGGGAGAAAATGGGGGCATACAAGGTGCCCAATGAAGCCAAGTAACACTTGCAAAGATCATATGAGGGACGAGGAGAGGTGGGAGATGAAATCTTACCTTAGGGGGGATAAGCCATGGCTGGCATTGAAACTCCAAGCTCTAGGTCTTCAATTCAGGCTGAAGTAATGCCATGCCAAGCTCCATGATTAAGCTCTAATCCAAAACTTTGATACCAGTTGAAGGGGATGCAATGGCAGTGGAGAAGGAGAAGAGGGAGATGCGAGAGAGAAGAGCACACACAACGTAGGTGCTATCAAGAATGATATATATGAAATCTTGCCTCGAGGGGAAGAAGCCACGGCTGGCATTGAAGCTCCAAGCTCTAGGTCTTCAATTCGGGCTGAAGTAATGCCAGGCCAAGTTTTATGATCAAGCTCTGATCCAAAGCTTTGATACCAAATGAAGGGGATGCAATGGCAGTGGAGAAGGAGAAGAGGAAGATGCAGGAGAGAAGAGCACACACAATGTAGGTGCTGTCCAACTGAACTGACATCCTTATTGCACTATCATATTATATATGAATAAAGAATGGGTGGTCACAGTGTACACGAGCAGGCCTAGAGGCCTTTTATCCCAACAACCATCTCTCTTTGTTTCTCTCCCCCCTTCCGCTCTTTATCTCTCTCTTTCTCCCCCTTTCTTTGTTTCTCTCCCTCTATTTTTATTTCAAATTATTTTTATTTTTATTTATTTTCATCTCTTCCTCTATTTCTTTATTTTTCTCTCTCCCTTGTATATTTTTAATTCTCTCCCCCTATCTCTTTGTTTCCACACCCTCTATATTTTTCTCTCTCCCTTCTCTTTATTGTTTCTCTCTCCCTTTGTCTATTTTTCTCTCTCTCCCCTCTCTGGTGCACAGATCAGATGATGTATGCTCGCGTAGTGAGCGCTGAAAGGTCCCCAAGAATAAAAGAACTCTACTTTTTGCACAAAACTCAAGGTAGAAAGCATGCACGACATGAACAAGAGACCAATTGGGTGCAATCTCCCCCCATGCCTTGTGTGAGCGCTCTGCAAAGCATGTATTTTATGTATTAATCATCTTCAAGCTCAAATAATAGCCCAAATTACAAAATAGCACACTTTTGGCTTTTGAGTTTGCTTTAGCACAAAATAGAAATAAAGCTAATGGGTGGGCGTCTAAAGAGTCAGGCATACCCAATACAATGTCCAAATACAAATATCATAATCGTGCGCCCATGCGTATACAAAAATAATAAATAAATATCCAACGTCTTAATAAATAGGCACGACAAAATATAGGCGCCATGCCTAAGGTATACGCCCATCAAAATATAAGTGATAACTCGAATACACACTATCCTCCAATGCTTTCCTCCGCCACTGCTGCTATCTCTACACATCAACTGAAGCATTCACAATCGCTAGTAAAATAATACAATTAAACCGACAAAAGTGAATTCCTAGCAATCTTCAGCTACATAAATAAATCATCTGGTTAGAAATCAATCATAACCTTAATTTATCACGAGTGCGCACTCTAAACTCATAAACGTTTATTAATTTAATATGTATTTTGCGGAATCACCCGCTATGGAATCACCCATGTATACACTAAATTAATGAAATGCCCGAAAAGGAAAGGCGTCCCCATTAACTTCTCGCACAAAGAATCCACTTTGTGTATGAGCCCCGGTCAACAAAGTTTACGGAATCCATCGTAAAACCTCACAGAATCCACCGTGGCATGGAATCCACCGTGAAATATGCCTCCTGGCATTATACCCCCAGGGTGGAATAGCAATTGCCCTCAATTGCTATTAGCTCAATGTGGAGCTAACAGAGTGGCGAAAGCATTTAAGTCTCTAGCGTACATCCATTGGGTCTCTTCAACATGATGGTTTTTAAACTTGACCAAATATCTAGAATATCTACAGCCAGTTCTAGTGGTCATAAAGTTAGTATCTATGATAGCTTCAGGCTTAAGGATTTCAATCTCTTCATCTAACAAAGGTGGGTTTTCATAAACAGGGTGTACAAGTAATTGGCCTCTAAAGGGTCGTAATAAACTAATGTGATAGGTGTTGTGAATTTTTCAGTGTGGTGGTAGTTCTAACTTAAATGCATTGTCATTGATTTTGTGACTGAACTTGAATGGTCCATAGAATCTAGGTGCTAATTTCATAACTGTGTGTTTATCTACACTTTGTAATCTACGTTTTTTAATTCTTAACCAAACATAGTCATCAACTTTGAAATTCATAGCATGTCTTTTCTTATTGGCTTGTTTTGTATATGATTGCTGGGCTTTGGCAATCATGTCTTTAACCTCATAAAAAATAGTAGCGTGCATATTAGCAATATCATCAGCACTCTAAATTCTATTTGATAAAGATGCAACATGTGTAGACAATCTATAACCATAAATCACTTCAAACGGTGCTTTCTTTGTAGCTGTGTGTGGTGTATTGTTATATGCAAACTGCAGTAAATGTAAATGTGTATCCCATGTCTGTGGTTTAGAAATAGTGTAAGCACGTAAAATATCTAAAATAGTACTGTTAGTGGCTTTTGTTTGTCCATTAGTTTCAGATGAAATGCAGATAAAAAATCAATCTTTGTTCCTAGATTAGCAAACAAAGTAATCCAAAAGTTATTACAAAATCTAGAATCACGATCAGAAATAATAACTTTTGGTAATCCATGATTAGTGAAAACAGTTTTCAAAAACAATTGTGCTGCCTGAGATGTTGTTAAAGTTTTCTTGCATGGAATGAAATATGCTTGTTTACTAAACCTGTCTACAACAGTCCAAATCGTATCATGGTTAGCTTTAGTGTTAGGTAAACCAGTATATAAAGTCCATAGAAATATGTTCCCATGGTCTTGATGGAATAGATAAAGGCATAAGTAAACCATACTGTTTACCATGATGTCTTTTAACTCTTTGACAAACCAAACATTCAGAAACAAAGTTAGATACATCAATGTCCATATGTGGCCAATAAAAATCTTCAATCAATGTACGTAAAGTAGATATGATACCTCTATGACCTTGATATGGAGGACAATGAATCTCATTCAAAACAAAAGATCTAAATGGAACTGTAACACATAATCTCTTTTCATAAAGCATGAATCCATCATTGTAAGACAGTAAATCAATAGGAATCCAGTTATTTCCGACTAATTTATTTTAATCAGCATGAAAAGTAATGTCCTGATGATAAGTATCTTTCATAGAAATTAGAGAATCAAATGATATGACAGAGATATTATGAATGGTTGGTCTTCTACTTAAAGCATCGGCTACTACATTTTCTTTTCTTGGTTGATATTGAATAAGGGGATGAAAACTCTGAATAAAAGCTGCCCATTTGATATGTCGGTTAGATATTTGGGGTTGGCTAAGGAGATGTCTAATACTTTGTTGGTCAGTCTTAATAATAAACTCAGAACCCATTAAGTAATTTTCCATTGTCTTAAAGCTTGTACAACAGCTAACAATTCTTTATCATATGTGGAATATTTAAGTTCAGATGACTTCAATTTACAGCTAGAATAGGCTATGGGATGATTATCTTGCATAAGTACGGCTCCTATTCCAAATCCACTAGCATCAGTAACTACTAAAAAGAATGGTCTATTGAAATCAGGTAGTTATAATACAGGAGCATGGGTTAATGCATATTTCAATAAATCAAAAGATTTATGTTGATTATCAGACCAATGATAAACAATACATTTCTTTAAAAGTTTAGTCAAAGGCAAAGCAAGTAATGAAAAATTTCGCACAAACTTCCTATAAAAACTAGCAAGACCTAGAAAAGAACGTAACTCATGCACATTTTTGGGTATAGGCCAGTTTAATATTGCTTCTATCTTCTTACGGTCAACCTTAATACCTTTTGATGACACAATATGACCTAAATATTCAATTTCTGTTTGAAAGAACTCACTCTTTTCCAGATTAGCATACAATTGATTATCTTTCAATAACTTGAAAACCAAAGATAGATGTTCATAATGCTCTTTCTCATTTTTACCGAATACCAAGATATCATCAAAGAATACTATAACACAATGCTGATATTTCAAAAATATGCGATTCATCATTCTACTAAATGTAGCAGGTGTATTAGTCAATCCAAAAGGCATCACTAAAAATTCATAATGACCAAATTGTGTTCTAAATGGAGTCTTAAATATATCAAATTTATCTAATCTCACCTGATGATAACCAGATTTAAGATCTATTTTACTAAATATGGTAGAACCTTGTAGTTTATCCATAAGATCATCTACCCTAGGAATTGGATATCTATTCTTTACAGTAATCTTATTTAGGGCGTGATAATCAATGCGCATGCGATAAGTATTATTATTATTCTTTACCAACAAAACAGGTGCGCCAAATGGAGAACTACTAGGTCTAATTAATCCTCTGTTTAATAATTCCTCAACTTGATTTTGAATTTCTTTATGTTCAATCTAGTTATGCCTATATGGTGCTTTACAGGGTGGTTGTGTACCAGGAATTAAATCTATTTTGTGGTCTTCAGGACGTGAAGGAGGTAGTCCAGGTGGTAAATCTTCAGCAAAACAATCTTTAAATTGTGCAAGGAATTCTTTATGCCTAGGATGCATATGTTTTTCTTTAGCTTGTAGTTCATTAACCCAAATTAGATAAGATTTATTACTTTTGTGTAATGCACGTTTAACTTGAGTATGAGTAAGCAGTGGAAAATTATTAGATGCATGCATACCATACAATGTAATGTGTTTTCTTTAAAAATGAATTTTAATTGAATGCATGGAATAATCTATGTCAGGATTATGCTAATGACGCCAAGGCATACCTAGGATAATATCACTGGACTGTAATGGTACAACTAGAAAATTCTTTCTTTTAGTGTATTCACCAATTTGAATTTCTAAATCATGCACCTCTTGTGTTCCATTATACCTTGTGCCTAAGTATGCTGTTTTAATGCGATAATGCGTAGGAACAGTTTGTAATTTCAATTCTTTCACTAACTTTGTAGAAATAAAATCATGTGTACTACCATCATCATGCAAAATAATCTTTTCTTTTCCATACACTAAACATTTCATTGTCAACAAAGAATGTGGAGTTGGCATACTTGGTAAAGTATCTGAAGGAGTAGTAATGTTGTCCTCATCTTCCGTAAAGTCAGGCTAACTTGCAGAACTTGCAGAGTTACAAGACTTAAAGTACTTGTCAAACTTTGAAGATTTTTGTGACTTGAAACTTGGTTGATTAAGCTTAGAGCTTAATCTGCTGATCACAACGAATTTTTAGGGGGGGCCGTTTTTCAGCGCTGAAAATCACGGCGTGAAGATCTTGATGCCACCGATTTTGAAATTTGGATTGCTAAGCTTTTAAAAAGCTTAGTTTTTAAGCTTTTAAAATTGACGTAGTCCTCCGCTTCCCCAGGATGGTCCTTTGCGATCAGAGACTGTAGAGAAAGGTTCTTGACCGCCAGGAATCCAACCGTATCGACCGTTCGCGATGAAACTGATTGTAGAGCTCGATCATTCCAGGAGCTCCGCCTTTGCACAAGATGGATAGCGATTGGAAGCTCTCAATCTCAGCTTCGCTTTGATACCACTGATGCACAGATCGGATGCTGTATGCTCGCATAGTGAGCGCTGGAAAGTCCCCAAGAACAAAAGAACTCTAGTTTTTGCACAAAACTCAAGGTAGAAAGCATGCACGACATGAACAAGAGACCAATTGGGTACAATCTCCCCCCATGCCTTGTGTGAGTGCTCCACAAAGCATGTATTTTATGTATTAATCATCTTCAAGCTCAAATAATAGCCCAAATTACAAAATAGCACGCTTTTGGCTTTTGAGTTTGCTTTAGCACAAAATAGAAATAAAGCTAATGGGCGGGCGTCCAAAGAGTCAGGCATACCCAATACAATGTCCAAATACAAATATCATAATCGTGCGCCCATGCGTATACAAAAATAATAAATAAATATCCAACGTCTTAATAAATAGGCACGACAAAATATAGGCGCCATGCCTAAGGTATACGCCCATCAAAATATAAGTGATAACTCGAATACACGCTATCCTCCAATGCTTTCCTCTGCCACTGCTGCTATCTCTACACATCAACTGAAGCATTCACAATCGCTAGTAAAATAATACAATTAAACCGACAAAAGTGAATACCTAGCAATCTTCAGCTACATAAATAAATCATCTGGTTAGAAATCAATCCTAACCTTAATTTATCACGAGTGCGCACTCTAAACTCATAAACGTTTATTAATTTAATATGTATTTTGCGGAATCACCCGCTATGGAATCACCCATGTACGCACTAAATTAATGAAATACCCGAAAAGGATAGGCATCCCCATCAACTTCTCGCACAAAGAATCCACTTTGTGTATGAGCCCCGGTCAACAAAGTTTACGGAATCCACCGTGAAATATGCCTCTTGGCATCACTCTCCCCCTCCCTCCCTTCACATTTTAGTTTCTCTCCTCTCTCTCTCTCTCTCTCTCTCTCTCTCTCTCTCTCTCTCTCTCTCTCTCTCTCTCTCTCTTTCTTTCCCTTCCTTCCCTTCCTTCCTTTCTCTCTCCCTCTTCCCTCCCTCCCCCTCCCTCCCTCCCTCCCTCCCTCCCTCCCTCCCTTCCTTCCTTCTCTCTCTCTCTCTCTCTCTCTCTCTCTCTCTCTCTCTCTCTCTCTCTCTCTCTCTCTCTCTCTCTCTCTCTTTCTCTCTCTCTCTCTCTCTCTCTCTCTCTCTCTTTCTCTCTCTCTCTCTCTCTCTCTCTCTCTCTCTCTCTCTCTCTCTCTCTCTCTCTCTCTCTCTCTCTCTCTCTCTCTCTTTCTCTCTCTCTCTCCCTCTCTCTCTTTCTCTCTCTCTCTCTCTCTCCTCTATTTTTTTCACTCTCCCTCCTATTTCTTTTTTTCTCTTCCCTATATATTTCTATTTATTTCTCTCCTCCCCTGTCTCTCTTTGTTTCTATTTCTTTCTCTCCCTCCATCTCTCTATTTTTATCTCTCTCCACCTCTTTGTTTCTCTACCCCCCATCCCTTTCTCTTGGCTTGTCTCCCCTTCTCTCATTCTCTTTATTCTCCTCTCTCTCTCTCTCTCCTCGTTTCTCTCCCTCTCCCTCCCTTCATTTCTTTGTCTATCTCTCTTCTCTTTATTTCTCACTCCCTCTGTCCCCCCCTCTCTCTCTCTGCTTCTCTCCCTCCCTCCCTCTCTCTATATTTCTCTCTTGCCCTCTCTTTTTCTCTTTGTTTCTCTCCCTTCCTTCCTCTCTATGTTTCTCTATCTTTCCCCCTCTCTCTCAATGTATCTCTTCACAAACAAGAAGATAAAGAGAAGAGAAGAAAATACAAAAACACATAGAGGAGAAACAATGCACCTACCTCAAGGGCTTGAAGAAGAAACCCTTTGCCTTCATGGCTTACCTCCCTTCTCTCCTCTGCACTCCTCTCTTCTTACATTGTGAATGGTGGTGGTAATTGGTCTCTCTCTCCCTCTCACTCTCACAAAGCTTCTCCCTTTCTCTTTCGTTCGTTTTTGTTTTTTTGCACTCAAAATGCCATGCTTGAATTTTCGACCCTTTTCTAACATGTCGTTGATATTGGCGTCGCTATATCTGTGTCTTTGTCTATTTCACAAATGGTGCCACTATTTGCAACAAATAGTAACACTATTGTGATGCAGATAGTGGCACCACCAATTTCAGTCGAAAATAACAATCGATATGTCTTCGTGATCGTTATTGAGCTCATCTTGTTAAAAACGTGTTATCAACCATGAAAGAAGAGGATATCCTCCATCATTCACAATGTATGCCTCAATTTGGACAACCCCAAAGTCAAATAGAGCACATATCAATCTTCTTTCGCCATGGCAAAGCTTGAAGAAAGTGGAGTTTCGAAGCATTCTTGAGAAGTGTGAAGCTTGTCATTCGCACTCTGGCCGATAGACACAGACCCAACATCAATAGATTACATGGTTGTGTTGTTAGAAGAGTTCTCGAAGTTTAGTGATAATAGTGAGTGACTATCCATCATAAATGAATGAAATTTAGTTTTGTCTTCAAGATGAAATGAAAATTGCAAAGTTTTATCGTGGAGAGTAAGGCAAATGGGCTGGAAAAAGGTTTAGTGATTTCATATTGAGAGTGAGCATGAGAGAGACTGAAAAGACGGGGAGGGGAGATCTAGAAACCTTATGCAAATGTAGTACAAGGGCACACACACACACACACACACACACACACACACACAGAGGTGAAGATGCAAATTGCCACACATGTGATGCAATGTACACTATGGGCATGAGTTTTGTTTTGTGTGGTTGAAATGATTGTCAAGCAAGAAGAGGGGGCTTATAGGAAAAATTGGAAGGAAAGAGAATGAACATGGGTAGTTGGGGATTGCATACCCCTTTGACCCCAACTAAAAGATCTAGGCATGACCTCTTCACTTCACAAGGTGTGATCATACTTGGCTCTATACTCGAGAGTTGTTCGCACATGGGTTTCTTACCTAGAACTATTTTCAATATGAAAACGGTTTTTCTCAAAAGTTTTTGGGTCATACAAGGGGGTCCAAAAACCCTATTGAATATAACATTGAGAATAAAGTGGTTTCTTTTTCTTACATTGGAGATTGACCTAGCTCTTTCATGTGAAAAGGGAGGTGGGATTGAAAAATAGGTGAGGGTTTTTGGTGAAAACACCAATGGGGGGCGTGTTTCTCAAAAAATAGGTTGGTTACTTAGAAAATCGGGAACCCTCATGGCCTACAAGGGGTCCAGGTTTTGGCAAAAAACTCTCTGAAAACCCCTCCCAGAAAGCTAGGCAGGAACAGCTCCTTGATTTCCTAGTGCCGAAACATCTTGTGGCAGTTTTTGGAGCATGGTCTGTGGGACTTCACAGTGCGATGGCGGCCGCCTGCCGCTGTTTTGTTTAACTCTGTGAAAACCCCTCCCAGAAACCTAGGCAGGAACAGCTCCTTGATTTCCTGGTGACGAAACATCTTGTGGCAGTTTTTGGAGCATGGTGGGACTTCACAGTGCGATGGCGGCCGCCTGCCGCTGTTCTGTTGCGCGCACAGCTTCCCGCCTACACAGCACTCGACTTAATGCCGGCAGAGCCTCAGGCAAGGTTCCTCGAACCTTGCGACGCCTCTCTTCAGGCACTTGCTGGTAAAGACACAAGGCCCTTCGACATCTGTGTGTATGTGCACGGGTGCGTGTATCTCATATACAAGATTGTATTTCTCAGCAGGCGAGGAGCTGCAATGGCCACGGAGTCCTTTCAACCTCTTCATGTTACGCGGTCAGAGTCAGTGCTTGTTTCAAGGCTCTGCTTTGGTACCGCGGCTTCCATGTTTTGGATGCAAGGTCAGTCGATACGAAGCTTAATGTGGTTTACTCGGATTCTTTTAGGGCCAGCAAGCATCTACACAGCACTGTCACGCTTGTACGGGATGTTTTTTGTCGACAAACTTCATGTCGAATAGAGGATTGTGTTAGTAATAATGATAATCATACCACAAAGATGCGATTCACCACCAGATATTTATGATGGCACTGAAGGGGCTCAGGAATGAGGACCTTTCTAGGGAGAAGGCGACAATGAGAAGCTCAAGCAGTACTTCTGCTGGGCCAGAGCTTTGTGGCAATCTTCTATCTTCATGAATACAGCAGCCAGCAAGGTAATGGGTCTTGCAGAGGAGGCTTGTGTGTTGAAGACTCTCTAAGTGGGCCAGGAGCGGGTAGCAGACCCAGCTCACATGACGCTTTCTTCGATGTGGAAGGAGTAGGGATCAGCTCAAAGGTCGGTGCAGTTGGTAGAATCGAGCTGATGTGAGATACCGTGCTCTTGTAGAAACTTGGTGGACTCATGGGAGATAAACTCACCACTTGAATCACTCCTCACACATTTTGCTTGACGACCAATTTGATTATTTACAAGCAGCACCCACGAAGAGAAGTAGGTGAATGCATCAGATTTATGCTTTAGAAAATATACCCATATATATTTAGAGAAATCATCCACTATAAAAAAGAAGAACGATGCGCCATTAAGGGTAGCAGTGTGGATGTTGGCCCACAAAGATTAACATGTGAAACCAGCCTTCCTTTTGTGGATCAGTGGTAATTCCTTGATCAAGCACTTAATTATAGCAATCAATAAATAAACATAAAGTGAAATGCACACTTTACCTTCAAAATCTTGGATAGTAGACACCTTGTTGGCCCCAAACTTGGTGCTTCTTTTGGAAAATTTTTAATTTTATTGACTAATGAATTGGGTACCAGTTGAGATTTTACAATCTTCTTGGCTTATTGGATTCCAAATGGCCAAATGCTGCCCCAAATTTACAACGGATGGACCGGCATCTAAAATCCCTATCAATACCATAAATTGCAGGTGTTGATTTCAGTGTACAATGCCTTTTAATGATGATATAGGTTCCAAGGTGGCTGTTGCTAAACCCTAATTTTTGTAGAAATTTAGGGTTTACAGTAGAATTCCCTTTGTTGTTTACCAAATCTAGTTGAGATCTGCTCAAAATGGTTGAGATAAGCCAAGATCTTCTAAGAATGGACTGGAAAAGGTGAGAGATGTTGAGCTAAAACACGCTTTTCGGTTGATTAGCATTTTAAATAGTCCCAAAACACACTTAGTTAATGAAAAACCCTAAAAAGAAGAGCGGTTTGAGAGAGTTTCAGTGGTTCTCCCAAAAACCCTAATTCTTTGGGGCATTCTTCAACATCTATAAATAGATAGGTTGCCCTCATTTAGCCCAATCCCGTTTGTGGAGGTTTTCCACTCTTGGGTGCAATTTTCAGCTATCAGTCCACATATACGTGGATGTCTAGCCCCAGCGACTGCTGCTACACCCTTTGCTGTTGTGTTTGCACCTCCAGTGTGTAGGCGACAATTGATAGTCTATCTCCCTCACCAGGTGACCTTTTGCTACTGTGTTTGGATCTCTTCAACACCTGGTGAGAGCATCTACAGCTTGCATTTGGTGTCTTTTTTCCAGGTGACAGCTTCCTCCATTAGGTGATAGCTCCTTCACATCAGGTGATAGTTGCCAGTCCTCTTTGACACTCATCTAGCTTGCGTTTATGCTCGAGGTCCTAACATCTGCGTTTGCTGCATCCTCTCCATTCTACACTTCGGTTGGTGGTCATAGACTTGGAATCCATCTTCGGTGGATGTCACTCTTTAACACTTTACTCTGTCCTTGAGTATACACTTTTACATTCATTTACAATATTTATTCACTTTAGAGTTGTGTTTTTCTCTTCCTTCTTCTGTTTGTGTTTGAGTTTTGGTTTTTTGTTGTTATGGTTTGAGTTTTGCATTCTGTGTTTGTGTCTGTTTCTTTATGTTTTTGTCATGGTCGTATACTCTGTGTTTCCTTAGTACAAACCCTAACAATTTTCTTCACGTGGTATTTGAGTTGGTGCTCTTGTGAAAGAGTATCTTACGGATATTGTGGAGAGCTTGGTTTTGTGCAAGGCATACAATACGACTCGTAATCAAATCACAATGTCATAAACATCTTCTTCTCCAGTTTTTATGATATCCTATTAGGCTTCTTCATCATTGGAGGCCCTGAGATAGCATTATGGACTCAGTGAGGAGAATGACACTCCACTTTTACTGTCACCTTCTTTTTCTACTCCTATTACAGATTTCACCCACATGATAAAGGAGGACTTTGAGGAGTACTATCGCAACGAGTACTGTGATGTTTACACTCACCCCTCCTATGAGTTTTACTATCACATTTAGACCGGTCGGTGAGTCTGGCCACCTCTCTGATCATGGAGGATATACAGTATTCGGAACATGTGGCGATCCATCTTTATCATCTTAGCCAGATCTAGTGTGAAGTTTGTATAATCATTTTGAGTTGCATGAATCAAAATCCTCACATGTTTCTTCTTTTAAGGTACAAGATCCAAATGGCTTTGCATATGTAAATTTCAATAGAGGGGGCTCTCAAAGTAGACGTAATTCAAGTACATCTACAGCTTCTGTTTCACTTCTCAATTTTTTCCCATTTCACCCTCTTCTACATCTCATCTTGATCACCTCTCATTATCTTTCCAAAACCTTGGATTACACTCCACATCCACATCACACACACTAGGGGTTGGATCTTCCATCTCCGCTCCTAGCACTTTCTCATTCTCTACCTCATTCTCTACCTCTTTATTCCTTGGTACTTCGTTAGGGGGAATGCTACCCTTTAACATTGTGTCTCTCACTTTTTCGCAAATGAGCACACCCATAGTATCTGGGACGACTGTGATGGGCATCCCCCTCACTACCCCAGATTCACATCTCACATGACCACTCAGATGCAAGGGTTTTCATCCTCAGTTTATGTGCATCTTCACACTCTCCTTCGGTTACACCTATGCAGGGATTCCTATCTTTTGCTCCACATGTTTCCATCCCACCTCCTTGGGTTACTCATGTTGCTACCACATGCCGATGCCTAGTCAGCCCATCCCTATCTATGGATTCCATCTTGCACACTCATCGTATGGTTGATGGGCACCCTGGGGCCCATTCCCAAGTGTACTCCACTCTCCCCTCCTACCCACATTACACTTTCTCCCATTATCCATCACCCAGCACTACTACTCCTGTTGCAATGGCCAAAAATGCCTTCACGAATAAGACTCATTTTAACGGGTCAAATTTTACCACTTGGTTAAATTTCATGCAACAAGTGCTTGAGTCTTAGGGTCTTTGGGATCTCATTATTGGTCTAGGGTCTATGCCAGATCCTCGACTAGCTCTTCTTGACTACATCTATCAATGGAGAGTCCACAATGTTATAGCCAATGTTGAACTGATGCATGGATTGCTTCTCAAGTTTCTCTGAGTTACAGCACTTTCCGCTCATGTCAGAGCATTGGAGTCACCTTCTCGACCGCTATGTGGCCAAAGATTGTAGTTGGCACATAAATCTCAACTTTGAGCTTCAAGAGTTCTCTATTAAGGAAGGGGATGATTTGAAGGTCAAATTGGTTGAATATAGGTGGTTACTCGTTGAGTTCACCACTACTGGCTTTCCGAAGTTAGACGATGATCAGGTTACATTTTTCTTGAATAAGTTGACAAAAAAGTACTTTAATTTCATCCACCACATCATCTCACAGTCTAGATTATTGACCTTCTATGAGTTTGAGTGTTGGTTTTTGCGTTATGCGAGGCTGTACGATCAAGTCCACAAGAAATCCTCATCACAGCCTTATTCAGAGTAGAGGGGGTTGGTTGCCTCTTCTTTGAGAGGGAAAACCAAGAGTGACAAGAACTAGCAAAATGCGAAAGCAAGCCAATCCAAAGGTGACACCTCTTTCTTAGATAGAACCAAAGAATCTAGACCTATTTGGCAGCAACTTCCTCAGAAAAATAGATTGGCATATGATGCATGTCTTAACAAACTGTTCTACATCATGCCTCAAAGTTGGCCAATAAAAGAAATGCTCCATCGCCTTGATCGTGGCATCAATACCTCTATGTCTTGCATACGGAGAAACATGACTTTCAATGATAACTCTAGGCCTTAATTGCTTTGTGACACATAGTTGTCCATACATCATGAAAAATCCATCTCTTAGCACAAAGTGTTCATACCTTTGGCCATTGCAAAGCTGATCATAAACATTAGCAAAGTCTGAATCAGCAGTATATTGCTCTTTCATGGTATCCAACTCAGTGTGATAAACCATATCGACGATTGAAATTCGTGGCTTATGTGATAGTGCATCAGCCACAACATTCTTTTTACCATCAATATGTACAATATGAAAGTGAAACATAGAGAGAAAGTTTGCCCATCTCATATGCTTCTTTGACAACTTTGTTTGCATCAGAAAGTACGTCAAAGTTTGATAGTCTGTCTACATTGTAAAATCAGCCCCCAACAAATAATGTTTCCATGTAGACAATGCATGAATTACAGCCAAGAGCTCTTTCTCATAAACTTGCAAATTCTTTTCTGCATCGTGGAGAATTCGGCTCTCATAAGCCACAACTCGGCCGTCCTGCATAAGAACTGTCCCAATGCTGTTACCACATGCATCACATTGAACTATGAATGACTTTCTTAGATCGGGCAACCCAAGCAGAAGATCTGAAGTCATCTCTTCCTTCAACTTTTCAAATGCTGAAATTTCCACTGCTGTCCATCTAAATGGCAAATGCTTCTTCTGCAAGACATGCAATGGAGATGCAATTTCAGCAAACCCGTGTACATACTTCCTGTAGTAAGAATATAAACCCAAGAAGCTGTAGATCTCATGCACATTCCTCAAAGGCGGCCATGATAGTATTACTTCAATCTTTGCAAGGTCCATGTGAATACCATCAGCCGATACAATATGCCCCAAAAAGTGGATTTCATACAAGAAGAATTCACTTTTCTTGTCATTGATAACTAGCCTATGGTCACGTAGTTCATTGAACACAATATCCAAGTGTTTTCTATGTTCTGCCTCGTTCTTTGAATAGACAATCATGTTATCAAAGAAAGTGCCCACAAATCCCCTATGTGGCCTGAAGATACGATCCATTATCCGATTAAAAGTGGTAGGAGCATTTGTAAGTTCAAAATGCATAATAAGGAACTCATACAATCCAAAAGATGTCCTGAAAGCTATTTTAGGCACATCTTCCGGTCTAATGCGTATCTAATGATACCCACTTTTTAAATATATACGGCTAAATATGGCTGCCCCTTGCAATCTATCCATAACATCATCGATATGAGGAATCGGTTATTGCGATCTTGTTTAGAGCACGATAATCAATACACATATGCCATGAAACATCCTTTTTTGCACCAAAAGCATTGGAGAATAAAAAGGAGATGAGCTCGGCTGAATCAACCCTTTTTCTACGTGCTCATTTACCTGACTCATAATCTCCTGTTGGGCTGCATTGACTTTGTAGGCTAGCTTATTAGGTGGGCTACTTGTAGGGATAGGATCTATGCCATGATCTTCTGGCCTTTCAGGCGGTAGCTGCCTTGGAAGTGACTGAGAGAAGCAATTAGCATACATTTTCAGAAATGACATGCAATCCTTCTCGAACTTAGACATGTTTCCAACATTCTCACTATCATCTTTATCCTTAGTAAAAACCAAGTACTCTGAAAGATGATTTTTTATTACTTTAGAAATGGCAGCTGCAGATAGAACAGGGACAGATTCACCTTTCAACTTTACATTAAGTGTGAGTACCTTTCCCTTATGCTGAATAGTGATTTTTTTTGCACGAGAATCAATCATTGCATGTATATGGTGATACCATGGCATACCAAGCAATACATTACAAACCTCAAGTGGAGCAATGAAGAACTCTTCGTTGTCCACATATCCTTGCATGTGCAAGTGAAGCTTTCCAATGAGCGGTGTGATAGGCTCTTTATGGCCTTTACATGCCATTCCAACTTCCCCCATGGGTCCCATCTTATCCTCTCTGATGGCTAGACGGGCGGCCATGTAAATAGAGATGAAGTTGGCTCGTGCACCATTATCAAAGAAAATCAATGTATGTTGATCCCTAATTTTGCCCCATGCTCTGCACAACTCAGTAGCATCATCATTGGGTTGATCACTAACAACATTGGACACTAATTTCATTGATATTTTAGGCTTTTCTCCTTTAGAATCTCCCTGATTTTTTGATTTTCTAGCTTGCTGCCTATTGGGACAGTCCCTTGCAATGTGACCCTCCTGGTCACAAATAAAACATTTATTTGTAGCCATCAATTCCCTATGTTGTGCCAATGTTTTCGAGCCCTTTCTTTGTTGTTTTGGCCTCTTTTTAGGCTGATATTTAGATCTGCCCCTTTTCTCAAGCTAAAACAACTTTTTATTCGGCTTCTCCCCACTCTCTAGGAAGCTTGAATCCTTCCCATTGTCAGAGATCATAGCCTGTTTTCAGGCAGCAGCTGCACAGTCCAGCTGCACAGTCGGACTGCCACGTGGCAGTCCGACTGCCTGCAGCCCATTTTTATCAGGCTGCGCCCTATTTTGGCGCCCCATCCTAGGCAGTTTTTCGCCTATTTATTGCTGACGTTTTCAGCAGTCTGCCTATCATTCTCTGTCGCAGATTACAGACCGGTGCCGTGCAGATCTCTGTCTCTGTTCGCAGATTTCAGACGGCAGACAGTGCAGACTGCAGCAGACTTCGAGGTGGACAGTAGGTCGCATCGTCGAGGTGGAGACACGCAGTCCAGCGCACTGCGCCCGTGTATATCTTTGTATTCAGCATTCTTTATACAGCAGATCTTCAATGTACACTGTCTCTTTCTCTTCCTTCTCTCTCTGCGTTCTCTCTCTCTCAGTCCTACGCTTCCGCACCGCTGCACTCTGACATGGTATCAGAGCAGTGTTTGAGGGCTGACTGAGCGCAGAATCAACCTGAAGAGGAGTTTCCATCGCGACACAAATTTGCGTTTTTTGCGTTTAAGGGCAGACAGGAGGGCTGCGCCTTGGAACAAGGCTGAAACGAGTGTGGGCGCACAGGAAAGGAGTACAGGTGGTGGATTTGCTGCTGTTTACTGCTGTTTGTCACGGAGAAAGTTTGAGTTTTCAACCTAAAAGTGCAGGTTTTGCTTTTTCATCGCCTCCGGCGGGTGAAGAAGCTTCGGGACGCAGAAGAGCCTTAGCAGGCTGAGTTTACCCAGTCAGAGGGGGCTGCTTTTGCGGTTGAGAAGGCATTGCAGGTGAAGATGTCTACAGAGATGGACTTGGAGTTCCAGGCGATTATGGACCGGAAGGTGCCTGTCCTACCGGCTCTTCCTACAGATCAGAAGCTCGACGGCGACAACTACCGCATTTGGCGCGTTATGATGTTGGCCATACTGGAGTCCTATGATTTGGCGGAGTTGGTACAGGAAGATATTGACCGGCCTTCAGTAAGAGATGAGTCCAAACTCTCTTCCGATGCTCGTGCAGAGTTGGCCAGGGTCCAGTCTCATTGGGACAAACTGAATGCCAGGATTCGATCCTTTCTCTTTCTATCATGCACTACAGCCGTGATCGCTCACATCGAGCACTTGACGGTGGCTCGTGAGATATGGCTGGAGCTTGATCAAATGTACAATCGGATGACCCTGATGAAGAGGGTTTCTTTGGAGGTACAGATGCGGACCTTGTCCGTCAATAAGTCTTATTCGCTAAGGGAACACATTAACAAGCTAAGGCAGCTACAGATGCAGGTTCAGAATGCGGGGAAGCCGATCTCCTCTGAAGACATGGCGATTACACTCTTGTCCCAGTTGCCGCCACGATTCGGTACATTTTAATCTGCCCTTATTGCTTCAGGGCGCGAGTCTACTCTTCGGTGGGAGGAGTTGGTTCCTATGGTCTTGGACCAAGAGGAACAGTTAAAGGGACAGAATGCTTCCAAGACGGAGGCATTGACAGGTCAAGCCTCTTAGAAAAAGGGGAAGGACCAAAAGAAGAAGAAGGGGGATAACAAGTCCAAGAAGGGCAAGGAGAAGGACAAGGACAAAGACTCCACATGCCATATTTGTGGAAAGACTGGCCATTGGAAGAAGGATTGCCCTGACAAAGACTCGAAGGACACCAAGAAGAAGGAAACCAAGGATTCTGGAGCGGTGGCTGCACCCTCATCAGCTGCATTTCTACATCTAGTTGTCATTGAGGACGCTTCACCGAATGCTTCTGATGCTGCGATGGCGGCTTCCCAATCTCGAGAGTGGATTATTGATAGTGGTGCCTCACGGCACATGACTCCTTCATCAGATGGTGTTGCCCAGCTGCGCCCGTCGCGTGGGCAGGTTCTCATTGGAGACAGCTCTTCAGTTTCTATTGCAGGTCGGGGTAAGATGCAGCTTATTCCGGATGGACGAGGTGGCACCCATACCTCAGAGGTTTTGCATGTACCAGGATTGGGGTACCATCTCCTTTCAGTCCATAAGATTTGCTCCCTTGGTCTTCTGGTGGAGTTTGACAGTTCTACAGTGCGAGTCCTTGATCGTGAATCGAGGAAGGTTCTATCATGTGGATATGAGGAGAACGGCATTTACAAACTGAAGTCTTCCACTGCCCTCTCTACTCTTCTTCTTACCTCACAGTCACAGTCTGAATTATGGCATGCTAGGTTTGGTCACCTGAACTATGACTATCTTCGGAAGGCGTCACGGGGACAGCTTGTTCGAGGGTTGCCGGATATAGTGGTGAGCCAGCAGCCATGTGTCTCCTGCATACGGGGGAAGCAGCATAGAGATGCCATTCCCCACACCGCTTTGCGGCGGTCTACTTCACCGATGGAGTTAGTATCTACGGATCTATGTGGCCCTATGAGGAATGAGTCCCTGCGTGGGAGCTCGTACTTCATGCTGATCGTGGATGACTATAGCAGGATGACATGGGCCTATTTTTTGGCACTAAAATCAGAAGCTTTCTCGCACTTCAAGGATTGGCTTCTCTTTGAGGAGAACCGATCAGGCCGGAAGTTGAAGACCTTGCGATCCGACAAGGGAGGTGAATTTGTCTCTAATGAATTTGCTCGGTTTTGTGCAGATAGAGGAATTCACCAGGAGTTTGCCAATACGAATACTCCACAAGAAAATGGTATTCTCGAACGGAAGAACCGCAGTGTGATCGAGATGGCGCGCACCATGATGGAGCACCGACAGACCCCCCAGGTTCTGTGGGCCGAGGCTGTGGCTACTGCAGTTCACATTCTTAATCGATCTCCTACTTTGGCCGTGGAAGGAATGACTCCATTTGAGGCGTATTTTGGGTCGAAGCCAGATGTTTCTTACTTTCGGGTCTTTGGGTGTGATGCCTTTGTTCACATTCCCAAAGCTCACCGTGACAAATTCGAAGCGGCTTCCCGCAAACAGGTATTTGTTGGCTACAGCTCCCAGTCCCAAGGTTACCGACTCTATGATCCCGTCAAGCGGGATGTATATACTAGCCGTGATGTGCGGTTTGTGGAGGTTCCGGCTTCTTCAACGGGTGAGGAGCATCCCGTTCTTGGAGATCCAGGGGAGAGTTTGGCTCCTTCTACAGTTCCACTGGAGCCTGTGCCGTTTGATTATGATTCTGTTTCTGACACAGAGTCTACTGTTCCACCAGATCCTTCTGAGGAGTTACCACTGGTGGACATTCCAGAGTCTTCTACTGATGGAGAACGACGAGGGGAGGTTCGGCCTCCTCGCTGGGCCCGTGACACACTCCGTGATTCAGGGATCGAGGGGGTTCTTGAGGAGTGGGGACCGCAGGATGGTCCGCGGCGGTCACGGAGGCACCAGGCGCATTCTTCGGAGCTTGTGTGCTCCAATTATTGTTTGATGTCCCGAGTTATGCAGGATCGAGAGCCCACCTCCGTGAAGGAGGCTTTACAGTCCGCCCCATGGAAGAAAGCTATGGAAGCTGAGTTGGAGGCTATTGAGAGGAATGGCACTTGGTCCCTTGTGCCACGCCCCCCGAAGAAGAAGGTGATTGGAGTCAAGTGGGTCTTCAAGACCAAATATCTCAGTGATGGTACTTTGGATAAGCACAAGGCTCGCCTTGTTGCTAAGGGTTTTGCCCAGCGCCCAGGGATTGACTGTCATGACACCTTTGCCCCTACAGCTCGTATGGCAACCATTAGAGCTGTTCTTGCTTTGGCTGGCCATAGGAGATGGCCTGTTTATCAGCTGGATGTGAAGTCGGCCTTCCTGAATGGTGATTTGAAGGAGGAGATCTACGTTGAGCAGCCTCCTGGCTTTGGTTCTTCGGACGGGAAAGTCTACAAGTTGAAGAAGGCCCTGTATGGTCTCAAGCAGGCCCCGCGAGCTTGGAATGAGAAGATTGATTCGTTCCTCCAGACTCAGTTGGAATATCGGCGGTCCAAGGCCGATCCGCAGCTGTATGTTCACACTTCCGAGGATGGTTGTGTGCTGTTTGTATTATATGTTGATGATTTGATTGTCACAGGTGATGATGCACAGCAGGTCCAGGAGACAAAGTCAGCTTTACATCGGACGTTCGAGATGACGGATTTGGGGCTACTCCATTTCTTTTTAGGATATGAGATTTTTCAGTCTCAGAGGGGGATCTTTCTCTCCCAACAGAGATATGTCTAGGAGCTCTTGGTGTCTTTTGAGATGGAAGATTGTCGAGCCCTCTCTACTCCTATGGATCCGAACTGGAAGGCCACTTCCCACTCAGCTTCTCCTTTGGCGGATGCTTCCCGCTATCGACAGTTGATAGGGTCTTTGATTTGGCTTCTCAACACGAGGGTTGATCTATGTTTTGCTGTTGGGCTCTTGGCAGGGTTCATGAGTGAACCTAAGACGGTGCATTGGCAGGCTGCTCAGAGGATACTTCGGTATCTGAGGGGGACGTCTGATTTGGGGATTCATTACCCCGCAGGGACAGATGGGTCAGATCTTGTACTTGTAGGTTGGAGCGACTCGGATTGGGCCGGTGACGTGGACCACAGGCGGTCTACAACAGGTTACTGTTTTACTTTGGGTGCAGATGTTATTTCTTGGAGTAGCAAGAAGCAGCCCACGGTAGCCCTTTCGTCTACTGAGGCGGAGTATCGGGCCGTGTCTTCCACCACATGCGAGGTTGTGTGGCTTCGGAGACTGTTGGAGGAGCTTGGGTGCCCCCAGACTCGTCCTACATTGCTGCGATGTGACAATGAGAGTTGCATTGCCTTGGCGAGGAATCCTGTTTTTCATGCCCGGACGAAGCACATTGAGATCCAGTACCACTTCATCCGAGAAAAGCTTTTGGATGAGACCATCACTGTGGAGTATTGCAAGACGAAGGATAATCTTGCGGATTTGTTTACGAAGGCGCTTCCCCAGGCTCTACTTCGGCAACATTCCAGATCCCTCAGGCTTCTGCCCTGTCCAGGCTCTGAGAGGGGGTGTCAGAGATCATAGCCTGTTTTCAGGCAGCAGCTGCACAGTCCAGCTGCACAGTCGGACTGTGCAGTCGGACTGCCACGTGGCAGTCCGACTGCCTGCAGCCCATTTTTATCAGGCTGCGCCCTATTTTGGCGCCCCATTCTAGGCAGTTTTTCGCCTATTTATTGCTGACGTTTTCAGCAGTTTGCCTATCATTCTCTGTCGTAGATTACAGACCGGTGCCGTGCAGATCTCTGTCTCTGTTCGCAAATTTCAGACGGCAGACAGTGCAGACTGCAGCAGACTTCGAGGTGGACAGCAGGTCGCATCGTCGAGGTGGAGACACGCAGTCCAGCGCACTGCGCCCGTGTATATCTTTGTATTCAGCATTCTTTATACAGCAGATCTTCAGTGTACACTGTCTCTTTCTCTTTCTTCTCTCTCTGCGTTCTCTCTCTCTCAGTCCTACGCTTCCGCACCGCTGCACTCTGACACCCATGTAGCAAAGCTTCGGCTGTAGCAGCAGTCTTTGTAAGCTGAGACATGCTAGACACGGTGGATTTAATGCAAAAATCCATGATTTCTTTGGGCAGCCCACAAACATATTTTTTCACTTGCTCATGAAGGGATACAGGGCGATAAGAAGTAATAGGCAGCAATGCATCCCAAAACTTCCTGCTATATTGCTCCAAATTCTTACATTCCTTAGCATCTAGCTTATTCCAAGCTGTCATGATGTCCACCTCAAAGGTACTTGTTAACCAATTCGATGTAAACATTTGCTTGAATTGTACCCACGTTGACGGTGCTCCACCTTGCATTAAAAGAGTGGACCGCCACTGTAATGCATTCCGTTTCAAGAAAGTGACTGCCTTTCGAATCTTTGAGGACTCCGTGAAGTTCCCCCTTGAATAGGCTGCATCAAACTGCTGAATGAAAGTCAAAGCTTTCAGCCTATCTTGTATACCGCTGAAGGACTCAAACTTCACTTCTTTTCCACCCTCATCATAGTCTTTTGCTGCCCCTTTGGGTGTCAAGTTGTCATACACTGGCTGCTGCAAAAAGGGTGCATTTGCTGAATTTATATAAAAACCAATGCCAAACAGAGCATTTGCATGACCATCATTCATTCCTTGAGCCCCATAAGCATTCGAGGGTGCAGATGCAATATCAAACATGCTACTTTGTGCCCCAGGCATCAAGCCAATGCTGCCATACATAGGGTTTTGCATATTTCTAGCCATACCCGAATACATTGGGCCTTGCACTCTATGCATTGGTTGTTGCATACCATAGGGATTTGTGCCATACATTCCCGTATGCAGTCCTTGTCCAACCATAGCATGAAAAATCATACTTCCACCAAAATGTCCTGGCTGCCCCATCATAGCATGCACACATGGCCTTCCAAAATCCATTGGATTGGCACTTCTGTGATAGGCCTTGCATTCGCATTCCTTGCCCCGTAGGTACCAGCTGTTTTATTTCATTAGCATCTTTGGGAGCTTTAAATGAAGGGTTTGTCATTATCTTCGGTGTATCTTGTTGTCCCAAAGGTGTAGAAGACGCCTTCTTCTTCTTGCCTTTGTTATCCTTCTTTGGAGCATTCAAAAATCTGGTAAATTGAGGATTCTTTGCCAATTCAGCAAAGAGATTTGCTGCTGTCCTCATCCGATTCTTGAATTGGCCATCAAATTGCTCTTCACTTTGCTGGTCATTAGCCTCCTTATGCCCTGAAGGCCGTGCATCTTGCCCGACAACAACATTTTCAGCTTGCTGTCTATGGTTTGAGCCTTGTCCAAGGTCAGACATTGCATCTCCTTCATTCCCATGTGAACGTTCATACTGAGAGGCATCATCATTGCTTGAATCCATCTCATTGTATGAAGACATATTGCTGTAATTTCTCAGCTGAGATTAAAAATCAGCACTAGCACAAAGCTTTGGCTTGCAATCAGGTGCCTTGGGCCCACCTAATCAAGGGATTGAGTGGTATCCTGGCAATGGAACCATGTAATTAGACCTTCCTTCCGTGAATGGGTGGTAAATTCCTGATTACAACTTAATTACAGCAGCAAACAGTCAATGCAAATCTGAAAATACAAACTTACCTACTGATCTTGGACAATGTACACCCGATTGGCCCCAAAATCAGCGCCCCTTTCGGTATTTCTTTAGCTTTATTAAAGAAGTTGATTTACAATGGGATTCTTCCAATCTCTTTCAGTATTCCAACTCCTCTTGCTGTGATGAATCAGTAGCAAGTCTTTAATCCAATTTGCCCCTTGGTTCGGGCAATCAATTGGCCTTCGCCCGCTTTGATGGAGATGGAAAATTCCCCAAATTCAATTATTTGCTTGTCCCTCCACTTGAATAGGCTAAAAACAGCTTCAGCCTTGTTGAATCCAAGTCTTTGAGTTTTCAATTTTTGGCACGCTTCTTGAGGCTATTGCTAAACCCTAATTTCTATAGATTAGGGTTTATAGCAGAGAAATCTGAAATTTCTCAGCCTCCAAGGGTCCAAATGCTGAGATCTTCGAAGCAAAGTGTTAGCCAGTCATTTCCTGGACAGTCAGTGCAGTATGGCAAAGGAGGTGCCATGTCATCAGTGCCACGTCAGCAGTGTAGTTGGACTGCACAGTTGGCCAGATTTCTGCTGTCGGCTGCATTAAATGCAGCCGACCTGATGCTGTTTTTTAATTATATCCTGGCTATTTAATAGCCGGTTCTTGTGGCACACTTTATCATTCACTCTTCAGTGATTTCAGATTCTGATCTTGAAGATCTGTTGGTTGAGACAGACGTTGCTCAGGCTGACGGAGATCGAGATCATCAAGTTGGAGACATACGCAGATATTTCCTCTACCCTACACTGTCTCCTTCTCTCTCTCTCTCTTTTCTCTCTGTGTTCTCTCTCTCTCAGTCCTTGTCGTACGCTTCCGCATCACTGCACTCTGACATGGTATCAGAGCAATGAAGATGGATTGACTGAGGGCTGAACCTATCTGAAGAGGAGATTTCAGCGTGACACAAGGCTGTGTTTTCAGGTTTCGAGGGCGAGTGGGAGGGCTGCGCATCGGATCAAGGTTGAAGCGAGCGTAGGTGTGCGGGAAAGGAGTCTAATTGGTAAATTTGCCGCAGGTTATTGCTGTTCGAAGGGGAGGAAGGTTGCATTTAAGGCTTTCCATTGCAGATTTTACCTTTTCATCGCCTCTAGCGGGTGAAGAAGGCTTGGGTTGTGGAGGAATCAGTCCTAGAAGGATGCGTTTTCACAGTCAGAGGGGGCTGCTTTTGCGTTTGTGCAGGTATTGCAGGTTAACATGACTTCAGAGACTGATTTGGAGTTCCAAGTGATCATGGTCAGGAAGGTGCCTGTCCTACTGTCTCTTCCAACGGATCAAAAGCTTGATGGTGACAATTACCGCATTTGGTAGGTGATTATGTTGGCCATTTTAGAGTCTTATGATTTGGTGGAATTGGTGATGGAGAAGATTAAGAGGCCCTTGGTGAGGGATGAGTCTAAACTCTCTTCCAATGCTCGTGCGGAGTTGACCAAGGCCTAGTCTCATTAGGACAAACTGAATGCTAGGATTTGATCTTTTCTGTTTCTGTCTTACACCATAGCAGTGATAGCTCACATCGAGCACTTGACGGTGGCTTGTGAGATATGGCTGGAGCTTGATTAGATAGATGTACAACCGGATGACCCTGATGAAAAGGGTTTCTTTGGACTTTGTCCATGAATAAGTCTTCTTCGCTTCGGGAATACATCAACAAGCTTCGGCAGCTTCAGATGCAGGCTCAAAATGTGGGAAAGCCTATTTCTTCCAAAGATATGGCGATCACTTTACTATCCCAGTTGCTACCACGATTCGGTACTTTTTATTCCGCTCTTATTGCTTCAAGGCGGGAGTTGACTCTTCGGTGGGAAGAGTTGGTTCCTATGGTCTTGGACCAAGAGGAACAACTGAAGGGACAGAATGCTTCCAAATCGGAGGCATTGGTTGGTCAAGCCTCTCACAAGAAGGGGAAGGACCAAAAGAAGAAGGAGGACAACAAATCCAAGAAGGACAAGAAGAAGGAATCAACTTGCCATATGTGTGGCAAGACCGGTCACTGGAAGAAGGATTGCTCCGACAAAGACAAGGCGGATACCAAGAAGAAGGACACGAAGGACTCTGGAGCGGTGGCTGCACCCTCATCAGCTGCTTTTCTACAGTTAACAGTCATTGAGGACTCTACACGGACAACTTTTGATGCTGCGATGACAGCTCCCCAGGCTTCGAGAGTGGATTGTGGACGGTGGTGCATCACAACACATGACTCCTTCCGTTGGTGTTGCCCATTTGCGACCTTTATGTGGGCAGATTCTCATTGGAGATAGCTCTTTTGTGTCTATTGCTGCGCGGGGTGAGATGCAGGTTATTCCAGATGTTCGTGGTGGTACCCATATCTCTGAGGTGTTGCATGTGCCAAGATTGGGGTATCATTTACTTTCGGTTCATAAGATTTGTGCTCTTCGCCTCTTGGTGGAGTTTGATAGTGATACTGTTCGAGTCCTTGATCGTGGATCGAGGAAGGTTCTCTCTACAGGGTATAAGGAGAATGGAGTCTACAAATTGAAGTCTTTTTCAGCTCTTACTTCTCTTTTTCTTACTTCTCAGACACAGTCCGAGCTCTGATATGCTCGGTTTGGCCACGTGAACTACGAGTACCTTCGGAAGGCGTCGCAAAGGTTATTTGTCCGAGGTTTGGCGGACATAGTGGTGAGCCATGAGCCATCTGTCTTCTGCATTCATGGAAAAGTGCATTGGGATGCGATTCCCAACAAAGCTTCTAGGCGGTCTACTACACCCATGGAGCTTGTATCTACGGATCTTTGTGGCCTGATGAGGACCGAGTCCCTGAAGGGGAGCTTGTACTTCACGTTGATCGTAGATGACCACAGCAGGTTGACTTGGGCCTATTTCTTGACTTTGAAGTCGGAGGCTTTCTCTCATTTCAAGGATTGGCTTCTTTTTGAAGAGAACTGTTATGGCCGGCAATTGAAGACCTTGCATTCAGACAAGGGAGGTGAATTTTTGTCTAATGAGTTTGCTCGTTTTTGTGCAGATAGGGGCATTCGCCAGGAGTTTGCTAACGCCAACACTCCCCAAGAGAATGGCATTTTGGAGCAGAACCGAAGTGTGATCGAGATGGCATGCACCATGATGGAGCATCGACACACACCTCAATTTCTGTGGGCCGAGGCAGTGGCTATTGCAGTTCACATCCTTAATCGATCTCCCACTTCGGCTGCTGACAAGATGACACCTTTTGAGGCTTACTTCGGGACTCAGCTTGATGTCTCTTATTTCAGGATCTTTGGGTGTGACGCTTATGTGTACATTCCGAAGACGTAGCGTGATAAGTTTGGGGTGGCTTCCCAACGACAGGTTTTTGTTGGCTATAGCTCCCAATCCCAAGGTTATCGTTTGTTTGATCCCGTTAAGCGGGATGTCTACACGAGCTGAGATGTGCGGTTCGTGGAAGTACCGGCCACAGAGGGGGGTGAGGAGCACCCTGTCCTTGGAGATCCAGGGGAGAGTTGGGCTCCCGAGACCGTTTCTTTGGAGCCAGAGCCTCTTGATGGAGATTCTTCTTCGGATTTAGAGTCTTCTCTTCCATTGGCCACCCTTAAGGAGCTTCCGCCGATGGATGTGCCTGAGTCTTCAGCAGATGAAGAGCGAGAGAGGTTCGTCCTCCTCGTTGGGCCCGTGACACCCTTCGAGATTCAGGGATTGAGGGGGTCCTTGAGGAGTGGGAATCGCAGGATGGACTGTGGAGGTCACGGAGGCACCAAGCACATTCTTCGGAGCTTGTTTGTTCCAACTATTGTTTGCTGACCCGTGTTATGTGGGATCGCGAGTCCACTTAAGTGAAGGAGGCTTTGCAGTCTGATCATTGGCGGAAGGCCATGGAAGCCAAGTTGGAGGCTATTGAGAGAAATGACACTTGGTCTCTTGTGCCTCGTCTCTCTCACAAGAAGGCGATTGGTGTCAAGTGGGTCTTCAAGACCAAGTACCTTAGCGATGGTTCTTTGGACAAGCACAAGGCTCGCCTTGTTGCTAAAGATTTTGCTCAACGCCCAGGCATTGATTTCCATGATACTTTTGCCCCCTCTGCTCGTATGGTGACTATTCGAGCTGTTCTTGCCTTGGCTGGCCTGTTTATTAGTTGGATGCGAAGTTGGCCTTTCTCAATGGTGCTTCACGCTACCGTCAAATGATTGGATCCTTGATTTGGCTTCTCAACACTCGTGTTGATCTTTGTTTTGATGTGGGTCTTTTGGCAGGGTTCATGACGGAACCCAAACAGGTGCATTGGCAGGCTGCCCTGCGGATTCTTCGGTATTTGAGGGGGACCTCTGACTTAGGGATTTCTTATCCCGCAGGTACAGATGCTACAGATCTTGTTCTTGCAGGTTGGAGTGACTCGGATTGGGCTGTAGACGTGGACCACCGACGGTCTACTACTTACAGGCTACTGTTTTATCTTGGGTACAAGTATTTTCTCCTGGAGTAGCAAGAAGCAGCCCACGGTAGCCCTTTCTTCTATTGAAGCGGAGTATCAGGCTGCGTCTTCCTCCACATGTGAGGTTGTGTGGCTTCGGAGATTGTTGGAGGAGCTTGGCTGCCCCTAGAGTTGCATTGCCTTGGTACAGAATCCCGTTTTTCATGCCCGGATGAAGCACATTGAGATCCAGTATCACTTCATTCGGGAGAAGCTTCTGGATGGGACCATTGATGTGGAGTATTGCAAGACGGAGGATAATCTTGCAGATTTGTTTACGAAGGAGCCTCCCCAAGCTCGTCTTTGGCAGCATTCAAGATCACTCAGTCTTTTTACCCGTCCAGATCTGAGAGGGGGTGTTAGCCAGTCATTTCCCGGACAGTTAGTGCAGTATGGCAGAGGAGGTGCCATGTCATCAGTGCCATGTTAGCAGTGCAGTCGGACTGCACAGTCGGCCAGATTTCTGCTGTCGGCTGCATTTAATGCAGTTGACCTGATGTTGTTTTTTAATTATATCCTGGCTATTTAATAGCTGGTTCTTGTGGCACACTTTATCATTCACTCTTCAGTGATTTCAGATTCTGATCTTGAAGATCTGTTGGTTGAGATAGACTGTGCTCAGGCTGATGGAGATCGAGGTCATCAAGTCGGAGACATACGTACATATTTCCTTTGCCCCCTTGTGTATTTCTGCACTCTGATACAGCATACTACACCGCAGATTTTCTGCGTTTAAACTGTCTCCTTTTCTCTCTCTCTCTCTCTCTCGCTCTCTTCTCTCTGTGTTTTCTCTCTCTCTCAGTCCTTGTCCTACACTTCCGCATCGCTGCACTTTGACACAAAGCTGTGAAATGGTTGGGAGATGAGAGGGAAAGTTGTAGAGAGAGAAAATTTAGAGTTTTGTCGCGAAGAATGACTGAAATCAGTTAAATGCAGTTGTTGCCTTGCCATAACAGCTTGCAGATGCAAAGAACTAAAGAAAATTAGTCATTTATTGCTTCTGCCCTGTCTCAATAGCTTGTAGATGCTGTCTCCTGCTGTTGATTGGTCTTCTCTTGCCCTTGGTAGCCTTAGAAGGTCCCCCAATGGTTGCAAATCAGACCAACAGCCTCCCCTCTCTCTCTCTTGTAGGTTGAATTTATTAAAATGCCTCTCTCTAGCCTCTAAAGACGTTTTTCAGTCTTGCATGGGCATTTTTGACAAGTGATAGTCTTCCCAAATGGTTTTTCTAGCATGTTCTATAATTAAATACTAATTTTCAGCCTTTAAATATAGAAAATTAATCTCATAATTATTTCATTGCCGTGAAAAATAATACGATTGGCCAATAATTAAATTGGCTAGGCAACTTCCATTTCTGAGTGTCTCTGGGCTATCTTTGACCATCAGATTGGCGTTAGGTACCATTAAACGCTATTTCTCTAGTTTCATCAACTGACACTTATGGCCAAATGGATGACCTAGGCCAACAACTGGTACCAGATACCACCAAGTACCTGTATGGCATAACTTATAGCAACTTTTGCCTTTGACGTCCCGTGATTTCTTCGGGTCTCAGGCTCATAAATTTACTTTAACCCTAGTTGCATCTCACATGTGCAACATTTATTTAATCATGTGATTAAAAAGTAATCCACATGCTAAGTGAGGTTTCAAAAATACATGTCCTCATGACACTAACTTGTAGGTTTGCTTTGGCCCAGGAAGTGGGAATGCACGCTGTTTCTTTCATGGTCTCATCATCCTAGGAGTATTTGCTCTTATTCCAACATGGAGACTCGAGACGGATCGTGTAGTATCTCTCTTGATGCTATCATGGCGGTGACTTTTACCTTGCTCTTTCAGTAGGGTGCTTTATCCTTTTCATCATCATCTTCTTCCATTCATCATGGTTCTCGGCACTATACGAAGACCGACATTAGGCTTCTCTTCCTCCTTCGGGATCTCCATGTAGGTTGAGAGGGGATTCTTATCCTTCTTGGTATTCTACAGGCTTCAGGACTTTGTCTTCGACATCGGCTTCTTCCCCGGTGTTGTATCTTTCCCCTTTGCATTGCATGATTTCATCATCTTTGTACTAGGGCGCTTGGGCAAGTGAACAAATTTCCCATGAGGGACACTGTCCAAGTAGCACCTGCTACATGAGTATTCTTCAACATGTAGTATACTTTGTATCTCATTGTGCAAAGCACCACTTGAGCGGATCCCAAGCTGTTTCCACCGGCAGTTGTTGTCACCACACCACCATACTCCTTCATCACATGGATACCTTATCATCTTTTTTTTTTCCTCATCATCGACACCCTTGAGTGGATGGGCAAGCTTGTACTATTTTGTGATGTGTTGGGTGTACCTTCCCTACTCCCATCTTCTGGGTCACTATTACTCAATGGGCTGCATCCCATAAAATTTAACTCACACTTAAAAAGAAAAAACAAAAAGAAAAGTTCAATGTGGTTCCATCCACCTTTGTAGGGCTTGGTAGGCCACTTGGCTGCTGCCATGCATCCTTTGTCCGATGCCCTGTCCTCTCCGGGGTGACTACTTGGACTCCTTTGGTAAGGTAACCATCCCCTCTGCAGTCTTTGTAGGCCACTGGGCAGCCGAGGTGTACCCTTTCTCCTCTAACCTTTCGGCTTAGTTTTGAGCTCAAGAAGGGGTGTTGAGCTAAAACATGCTTTTCAATTGATTAGATTAGCATTCTTAAATAGCCCCAAAACAGACTTAATTTATGAAAAACCCTAAAAAGGGGAGCGGTCTGAGAGAGTTTTAGTAGTTTCGAAAAACCCAAATTCTTTGGGGCACCCTTCAACATGTATAAATTTCAGTCCAACCCCGTCCGTGCAGGTTTCTCACTCGAGTGCTGTTTTCAGCCATCAGTCCACACACGTGGTTGTCCAGCCCTAGCGCTGCTGCTACACCCTTTGTTGCTGCGTTTGTACCTCTAGTGTGCAGGTGACAGCTGGCAGCCCATCTCGGTCACCAGGTGACATGCTGTTGCTGTGTTTTGACCTCTTTAATACTTGTCAGCAGCAGCTGATGATTGCATCTACAGCTTCTTTTTGGTGTCTTCTTTCTAGGTGACAACCTTCCTCCATTAGGCGATAGCTCCTCCACATTAGGCGATAGTTGCTAGCCCTCTTTGACACTTGTACAGCTTGCGCTTGTGCTCGAGGTTCTCCTGAAATCTACGTTTGCTGCATCCTCTCCATCCTACACTCTGGTTGGTAGTCACAAACTTGGGATCTGTCTTCGGTGGACATCACTCTTCGATACTTACTTTGCCCTTGAGTATCTGTACACTCTTACATTCATTTACAATATTCATTCACTTCAGAGTTGTGTTCTTCTCTCCCTTCTTTCGTTTGTGTTTGAGTTTCCGAGCTTGAGTTTTGTGTTTTTTGCAATTAGAGTTTTGAGTTTTGCTTTTTGTGTCTGTGTCTGTCTCTGTCTCTTTGTGTTTTTGTAATGGTCGTACACTTTGTGTTTCCTCAGTATAAACCCTAGCTATTTTCTTCATAAGAGAATGCTAGATAGAGAGAAAATTCAGAGATTTTTTGTAGAGAAATAACTGAAATTGATTCTATCTGCTCTGATCAGCCCAAATTGCTATCGACTACTGTCAAGGAAGTGCCGAGTTGCTATTGCTTGCATTAAATGTTGCTACTTGCATCAATAGGCACCATAAATGCTATTGCTTGTATCATCAGAGTCTCCTACAGCTGTTGGCAGCCTCATGAATGTCTCCTTTGCAGCAAATTTTGATGAGCAGTCTCTTCTCTTTCTCCCACAAGTTGAAAATTCATTGAATGGTTGAAACTAGGCCCAAAAAACGTTTTCTTAGTTTGCACGGGTATTTTGCCAAGTGGCAGCTTTCTAGACCCAATTTTCAGCATTATCTAGCCGTTAAATTAATTTTCAAAACTAAATAATTCTAAAAATTAATATCAAAATTTTTAACCTTGCCCAAAATATAATGCGCCCATCCATAATTAAATTGGCTAGGCCATTTGCAACCTAGAGTGGTCCGTAACCTTTGTTGACCCTTAGAATGACATTAATTAATTAATTAATTACTAGTCCCTAGTGTCACCACTGACACTTAGTAGCCAAACAACTGTCCTAGGGTCAAAACTTGTACCAACTGACCACCAAAATCCAATTGTATAACTTATCATAACTTTTGCCTTTGACACCCACTGCATCCTTGGGGTCCTTGGTTTGTTATTATGAAATAACTGCCATGTGCATCACATGTGCTAAACAATCTTGCACATTTGATTAGTAACTTAATCAAATGTTATTAACAAGGCTAAAGTGTCTTAGTGACAACATGGATCAATCTAAGAGGCACCTTAGTTCCAGGCTGCCTTGAATTGTCATGCTATCATCCTTTTAGACATGTATGATATGTTGTGTTTTGAGTTTTCAATACTTCTATGTATTAGCCAGATTTGTTTTTGCATCTACAACATGCCATTTTTGGGTTTTCAGCTCTTTTCTACATCATCCTTCGCTTTGACTAGTAGTTATTGCACTCTTGGACACACTTGGACACCTCCCTCAGCCGACTCCCATGAGAGTCATCGGCTATTGGATTGCTCTACCTTTGAGCATTTGTATAGATCCATTCATTCATTATACTTCATTTGTTTAGTTTTATCTCCTTCTTCCCTATTTTACATTTTGCGCTTTCTTTTAAGATATTGTGTTTTAGCTGTTTTTGTACATTCTACATTTTTTCAATGCTCTTGGACAATCATGATAGGGTGGGTGGGGGTTGGTAGTAGTCCTCTCTACCTCTCTATTGTTCAGGGTCGGGTATTTTTCACATGGTATCAGAGTACAAATTTTAGTACTATCCATAGATAAGAGTGGTTGCAAATTGGGTATGGGCAGCAGTTTGAGGATAGGTTGATGGCTGATGGGTGGAGTGATGAATGAGTCAAGGATGAATGGGTTGTCTACAATCGACTTTATTTATAGAGGATTTGTACATCATTTGTTTTATTATTAAATAATAAAGCCCTTTATTTTGCTACTCAGCAATAAATGCTTTTTGGAGTTGTTTTAGGGAGAATAAAGCAAACACTAATGCATTGTAATTTGAGATTAATGCTAAACCTAATTTTATTGGTGCAACTATCCAACAATTTCACTTCTTTGTTATCATCATTACCCTCTAGGGTGACTTCGTACGTTTAGTATGATACGTTTAATAGCGAATATGTACGGTATAGATTGTACATAAAAATTTTAAGAATAAAATACGTTGTTTTGTACCTTCATTAAAAATTACATATAAATTATCTATAAAATCAGCCTACACACATATAAGTTCAACTTAAAGATAGATCATGGACGGCACAAAGTCTCCATGAATTTAAGTCTAGTCAACAATTGCAAGGCCATATTAGAGTTGAAACTAGAGTTAGGTAAATTGTAACATGTTTGATTAAGTGAGAGAAAAAGATACAAAATGACATTTGCCACATCACACTCAATTCTCACAAAAAGACTCAAAATGACAAAATACAAAATGGCTCATCACTCATGAGAACTCATCATCAAGCCTAATACATTGAAAGGTGGATAGCTGTCCTCACTAGAAGAGCTCTGAGACGGCTCACCAAAGTATCATTGATGACGTTCATGTCATCATTATACTCAGGCTCTCTAAGCGAAGCATCCTTTGCAATAACTACATGTGTAGTAGAGAAACTCCCAGATCCTCACCTCACATAGGTTTGGTGGTTGGTGTAGTGGTGGTCCTAGTGCTCGCAACTCCAGCAATAAATCGACACTCCCGATGGGTGCACGAGACTTGATGATCAATCTCCTCGAACTCCATGTTGAGAATCCTAAAGATGACCTTTTGCTCCTCATTTTGCTCTTTGTTACTCTTTTTTAGGAAAAAAAAAATCTATTAATAACACCTCTGTGAATAACTTGAGGTAAAATACAAAGTACAAGGAACTCTATGAAGATAATTAAGTGTATCACAAATAGTAAATACAATGATTGTGTGAACAACCAATCCAGTGGGATGTAATGCCAAACCATACAAGGGACAATATGGAAAAAAGTGCCTGAATCCCATATCCGTAGAAAAGCCTTTCTGCTTTTCCTCATCCTCTCAGAGTTGCCTTGCATCCTCTCTCATCTCCCTCAAAGTGTGAATGATCTCTATCCAAATCCTTGATAGAGTCTCCGCTATGGATACATCCAAAAGGTCAATGGCATGGTTGCATCTTGCAGTCCAAATATACTATGCTATGATACTAGCAATCAACTCCCATCTGTGGAAGTGTCCTTGAATCCACTGTGCCGTGTGACTAATTTGGAGTGAGGATCTTGCTTAGATCCTATCCAATAATGAGAAAAGAGTAGCTCTCCTGAAAATTCTCATAGCTACATACTGGGCCTCTAGCTGTGACCCATGCTACAGTCCTCTAGGTAGCTACCATTGAAACCGGTCTATGTCTCACATAAAGCGGTAGTTCCTTCAATTAACACCTAGTCTTTACACACACACACACATACATAAACAGAGATCTCACTCCCTCGCTCAACACCAGATTGGCCCCGAAGACCGGCGCCCCTCTTGATATTTCTTTATCAATTAAAAGATGAAAAATTACAAAAATTATAATGTTTCAAAATACATAACATGTGAACCGTTGGTTTTCATCTCTTCTGAGTTGATCCCAGCTGCATAAGAACAATACAACATGTCCAGATTAACATTCCTTTTAGGAAAGTATTTTCTGTTACCAAAACTCAATGATTCCTGTGCAGAATTGCAGTCTGCAGATCTTTGAATTCACTGTTCTTACTGTCCAGCATGTCCAGAGTTCACTGTTCTTATTGTCCAGCACATTGTTCTTATTGTCCAACATGTGCAGAATTCACTGTTTCTACT
Organism: Lygodium microphyllum; assembly: GCF_053477565.2. Taxonomy (NCBI): domain Eukaryota; kingdom Viridiplantae; phylum Streptophyta; class Polypodiopsida; order Schizaeales; family Lygodiaceae; genus Lygodium; species Lygodium microphyllum. Next base: position 148,774,092 of record NC_141135.1, on the reverse strand, counting down.
ATTCAGCATGTGACCAAAACTCAATGATTCGTGTGAAGAATTACAGTCTGCAGATCTCTGAATTCACTGTTCTTATTGTCTAGCGTGTCCTGCATTTTCTGTGACCAATACTCAATGATTCATGTGTAGAATTTCAGAGAAAACACAGAATTGTACCTTCGATGGAATTAGCCCATCATGTGAAGCATTTCCTCTGAGAATAGAGAGAGAGAGAGAGAGAGAGAGAGAGAGAGAGAGAGTTGATTAGAGGAAGCAAGCTCTACCTCCGTACTTGAGTCAGAGACGTAGAAGTACTCTCCATGGTTGATTTTCTTGCAGCAATCTGCCCTTAGCTTTTCAAAACTTCATTCTCCCATCTGCCCCTTATGTCTATTACGTTTTTTTAAAAAAATGCTCTCTCTCTCTGTCTCTCTTTCTCTCTCGGGAATTTGTGCCACATGGTATACATGTAACAATTTTCTTGTTCAAACCTTCTGGTCTAAAATTCTCCACGATCGGTGCAAAATTTGACCTCGGTACAGACCAGAGAATTAATCCTCGTGCAAAAACAAAGATAATGATGCGAATAGATTTTGGGGTCCAAAAATAGTAACTCCCTAAATTTTAGGGATGGTGATCCTTGCATTCCTCAAGTTGTTTTGAGAAACTTTTATCATTTTGACCACATCAAAAAGTGTAACGTGGCTCAATTATGGTGACTTTTATTCCGTGAGCATTCTCACATGTGTATCTTCTATCTTGGCCAGACTCATTGTCTTGCACCATCTCCAGTGGCTAAGCACTCAGTCCCAAACCACTGACATTCTATTCTTCAGTGTCCATTCAATATGGAACCGGCCCTAAGTCTCAGATAAACCATTAGTCCAATTTGTCCCAATGGCTGTTTCTTTTGGCCATGCAAAGATCCCGGCTTATTCCAAGAGAACTCTAGGGGTAAGAAGCAACAACAACAAAAGAAAAGAAAAATAAAATATTTATATAAGTAAATAAGAAAAGCAACTGTAAAAAGTATTGCCGTCTGGTGACATACCCCCCTCTTGAAAGAAGCAAGTGACCTCAATTGCATGCCACACATGCTAATGGATGACACAAGGCGATAACAAGATTCTCCATGTTATTAGTGCCATCACATGTATCACTTCCTAACAGATGACACAGGGCGATGGTAGGAGTTTCCCCACTACCATTTGTGTCATTGCAAGTTCAAGTCTAACATAAGTGGAGAATTACATCTTGTATCCAACTATGATTACTAGGAGTCTTTCTAATATACATGTTTCCGAATGCAACACATGGCGATAGTATGCATGCGCGAACTATTAGTGTCACAACATGCATATTCATTCAACTGAAGTGTAACAAATACAACTTCAAAGCACTGAGATTTCATTCAATGATACACATGTTAATGCTAAATGTAAACCATACATTGTGCATTATTCAATGAGATGCAATATTCAACAGTACAATAGAGAATGTACGTTGCTTCAAAAAGCATTCTAAGTCACTGTAGATTCCAGTAAGAAAGCTTCTCAGTAAAGTTGCAATAACTTAGGTGAATCTGCCAATTCAGCCTCTTCCATCCATTTGGCATCCATTGGTGAATAGTTCTTGAACTTCACCAAAAATTTCCTTATAACTCTATCTTTTACTTTCCTATCCTTATGTGCCAGGATCTGCTCAGGAACTAGAATCTCATCTAATTCCTCTACTTCAGGCTGTTCCTCTTGAACCATATCTTTTGACACTTCACCAACAAAAGGCCTCAATAGGCTCACATGGAATGCATTATGAATTTTCCAATTCTTTGGCAATTTCAGCCTATATGCTACGTCATTGATCTTCTCTGAGACTTGAAAAGGGCCATAGTAACTCATACTCAGCTTTGGAAACAAACGTTCATTGCCCTTCTGTTTTCTCAAACGTGCCGTTTCAAAACACAATAAGACCCAATCATCCTTTTTGAACAAGAGCTCTCGACGCTGATTATCAACAGCTCTTTTCTGTTTAGCTTGTGACTTTTCTAGGGCATACTTGACCTTTTTATATGCTTCTTTCCAATCTTTTACATAATGATCTGCTTCAAAGATGTTATCTTTTGTCTGTAAAATGGGAGGCAATTTCTTTCCACCTTCCACAATCTCAAAAGGTGCTTTGCCAGTAGACGAGTACACTGTATTATTGTATGCATACTCAACCAATGGCAAGTAGTGTTCCCAAGAAGTCTTATGATCTGAAACATAATACTTCAGTAGATCTAAAACAATCGAATTTGCTTCTTTAGACTGTCCATCAGTTTGTGGATGGAAAGAAGATGAAAATTTCAGCGTAGTGCCCATGTTTTCAAACAATGCTTTCCAAAACAAGCTAGTCATTCTTGGATCTCTATCACTCATAATTGACCGTGGCTGCATAAATATCTTTAACATGTGTTCTGACTTAATCTTTTTCCTTACAGGAATGAAATGTGCATGTTTGCTGAATCTACAAATGATAGTCCAGATTCCATCATTCCTTGAAGAAGTTCTTGGAAGATAAAAAATGAAATCCATGGCAATACTTTCCCATGGCCTTTTTGAAATAGGCAGTGGTTGCAATAACCTTGGTGCCTTTTGTCTTTCAAATTTGACCTTTTGGCATACAAGGCAAGATTTGACATATGCATCAACATTAGATCTCAAGGCTAGCCAATAGAAGAAAGTCTCTACGGCTTTGACTGTAGCATCAATACCACAATGTCCTGCATATGGTGGAGCATGACTTTCCAAAAAAACTTTTTGCCTTAACTGTTTTGTAACGCATAGTCTTCCATGTATCATGATAAATCCTTCTTTGAACACATCATGATCACAATGTTGGCCATTGATCAACTGTTCATAGATTTCAGAGAAATCTTCGTCATCAGTATACTACTTTTTCATATCATCCAATTCATGGTGATAAGGAATTGAAACATCTGACACATGTGATTTGCGAGATAAAGCTTCTGTAACTACATTCTTTTTGCCTTCCACATGCACTATCTGAAAATGAAACATAGATAGGAAATTTGCCCAACGCATGTGTTTCTCTAACAATTTAGCCAGTGTGAGAAAGTATCTAAGTGTTTGATGATCTGTTTGCACTACAAAATCAACACCAAGCAAATAGTGCTTCCAACTAGAGAGTGCATGGATCACAACCAATAATTCTTTCTCATAAATTTGGTAAGTTCTTTCAATGACAGAAAGTACTCTACTCTTGTATGCCACAACTCGGCCATTTTGCATTAATACAGCACCAATGCTATTTCCACATACATCGCATTGCACTACGAATGGCTTAGATTGATCTGGCAAAATAAGTATTGGATCTGTAGTCATTTTTCCCTTCAAATATCTAAATGCTGATTTCTCTTTGTTAGTCCATTGCCATTTGACATCCTTATTTTCAAGCGCATGTAAAGGAGAAGCAATCTCTGCAAAGTATCTTACAAATCTTCTGTAGTAAGAGCATAGGCCAAGAAAACTGCGAACATCATGAACGGTTTTCAAGTCTGGCCAAGAGACAATTGCTTCTATCTTTGCAGGATCCATCTTCACACCATCTTTAGAAACTATGTGTCCAAGGAAGTGAATCTCTTTTAAAAAGAATTCACTCTTCTTACCATTAATGAGAAATCTGTTATGCTTAAGCTCATTAAAGACTGCAACTAGGTGTTTTCTATGCTTCTCTTCATTCTTTGAAAAGATAATCATATCATCAAAGAATGCGCCAACGAAACTTCGATAAGGGCAGAAAATTCTATCCATCATCTTGTGAAATGTAGCAGGAGCATTGGTCAATCCAAATGGCATGACTAAAAATTCATAGAGACCAAATGTCGTTCTAAAAGCAGTCTTATGGATATCCTCTGGCTTGATTTTGATTTGATGGTACCCACTTTTCAAATCTATCCTGCTAAACATTCCTGCTCCCTGTAATCGATCAAGAATGTTATCTATCCTCGGAATCGGAAGCCTATTCTTGATTGTGTTCTTATTCAAGGCTCTATAGTCAATACACATTCGCCAAGAGCTGTCCTTTTTTTGAACTAATAACACAGGTGAACAAAACGAAGAACTACTGGGCTGAGTTAGTCCCTTCTCTAAAAGCTCAATAACTTGTGGCATAATCTCTTTTTGTTGCACCGCAGTGATCTTGTACGGTTGGTGGCCTATTGGGCGGACTAGTCCTTGGAATAAGATCTATGGTATGATCTTCAGGCCTCTCAAGGGGTAACTCTCCTGGTAACGAATCTTAAAAACAATCATTGAATTTATCCAAGAAAGCCCTTCTACTTTCATCTAGTACAAATACATTACTGTCAACTTCATTAACTTGCTTTGCAAAACCCAAGTACGCATAAATATGATTTTTCATTACAAAAGTAATTGTAGAAGCAGAAACAACTGGGACAGACTCTCCTTTAAGCTTCACATCTAACACATGAGTCTTGCCCCTATGTACAAGCGTAATTGTTCTATTGTAAGCATCCAAGATAGCGCACTTCCTGTGGCACCATGGGATACCCATTGTTCTATTGTAAGCATCCAAGATAGCGCACTTCCTGTGGCACCATGGGATACCCAAAACAGAACATCACAGCCCTCTAAAGGCATAATATGAAACTCCTCTGTGTCCACATAGCTCTGAATATGCATAGAAGTTTGCCAAGAATGGGGATGAGAGGTTCAGTATGTCCATGGGCGTATACCCAACTTAGCTGCCAATGTTGGTGAGATAAAGTTTGCACGAGCTCCAGGATCAAAGAAAATAAGTATTGTGGAATCTCTGATCTTTTCCCAAGCTTTGCACAATTCTGTAGCATCATCAACTGATTGATCTCCCACCATATCAGGCACTAAGCCAATGCTGCGCTTCTTTTTACTTGGCACATCTTTATCCTCCGCATCTTTAGAAGATTGTTGTGGGCACTTAGAAGCAATATGGCCTTTCTGTTCACATATAAAGCATTTACCAGCCATCATTAAAGCCTTTCTTTCTTAAAATAATTTGCCAAAAAGTGGTCTCTTTTGTCCTTTACCCTGTTTAAAAGAAGTTTGAGGTTGCTGTTGAAATCTTTTCTTCCAAAAAGACTTCTTTGTAAAGCTGGTCTTTTTTGGAAATTGCTTCTTCTTCTTGCAAGGATCCTTCTTTTCAGTGCCTTTAAACTGAGAATCCTTCTTTTCAGTGCCTTTAAAGCTGTCAACTTTTCCTTTCAACAATGCATTTGCCACACCAACATTTTCAATTAACTGTACCATATTTGTAACCCTAGTCTTGGTACAATAATCCCTGATAGCTTTGGGCAAGCCGCAACAATACTTTTCAATTTGTTCTGACAGGGGCACTGTCCCAAAATTTCTTATTGTACTCTTCTAAATCCGTACAATTTGCCGCATCCAATTTATGCCATGTAGTCATGACTTCTACTTTAAACGTGTTAGTTAACCACGAGACTGCAAACAACTGTTTAAAATGGACCCAAGTGGTAGGTGCATATCCTTGCATCAACAATATGGTCCACCACTGCAAAGATTACCTTTCAAAAAAGTTGCAGCCTTCCGCACTTTAGAAGTCTCAGTAAAATTCCCTCCTGTGTAAGGTGCATCAAATTACTGTATAAATGTCAAAACTTTCAGCTTATCTTGCATACCACTGAAGGTTCTAACTTAATTGCTTGACCACCCTCTTTATAGTCTTTAGGCTTTGCACTTTTTGGTGTTAGGTTGTCATAGACAGGTGGCTGTAAAAAGAGGAGTCCCCTATGCGCATTATCAACATTCATTTCACCTTTCTTAGCTGCCATATGTCCACGAGGCTGAAAAAAACCAGGGGCTGCATTTTGTACTCTAGGCATCAAATAAGGACTTTGCAGAGTTTGATAAGCGGGCTGTATACCAATATTAGCATAAAGTGGGTTCATTGCCTCAATAGGCATCCTTCTTGGTGGCCCTCTAGGCACGTATCCCTGATAACCCGTGGGTAATCCAGCCATTGCTTGAAAAACTGACCCACCACCAAAGTAACCAGGATAGGTAGCAAACTGAGGAGGAATAGTTTGCTGTGCCACTTGTGCATTACTGCCTTAACCATTCACTCCCTGTTCTTGTGCTCATGCTTCTTGTTGCACTGGACCTGTCTCCATGTTTGGTGCCTTTTCCACATGCTCACGCACATTAGAAGTTTGCCTTTTTGAGCGCCCCATGGTATGATGTGATGACTCAGCCTGAGAATCCTCATTATGTGACTTCAAATTTTTTTGCATCTGAGGATTCTTTACAAGCTGTTCGAAAGAGCCAACCATACTAAGGAGTTGTGCCATAAACAAGTCCTCCTGTTCTTACTCCTCATCTTGTGGTTCAATGTCGGTTCTAGAAGGTGCTAACACTTGTGCACCAATTCTCTCTCTTCGGTGTCTACGAGCACAAGAAGAACTCTCTTCTTCATGAGGGAGTTTTCCTTTGCCTTTATCCATGTGTGCCATCTCTCTAGTCCTATAATCTCTGTAAAACCTGTGTATGGCCTTTTCACCCCAAAATTGACCGAGCTTAAATTCTTACAGAAAAGAATTCAAATCTTGGGGATGAAACCATGAAACCGGTCTATGACTCACATAAAGCGGTAGTTCCTTCAATTAACATCTGGTCTTTACATACACACATAAGTAGAGACCTCACTCCCTCGCACAACACCAGATTGGCTGTGAAGACTAGCGCCCCTCTCGGTATTTCTTTATCAATTGAAAGATGGAAAATCACAAAAATGATAATGTTCCAAAATACATAACCTATGAACAGTTGGTTTTCATCTCTTTTGAGTAAATCCCAGCTGCATAAGAACAATACAGCATGTCCAGATCAACATTCCTTTTAGGAAAGCATTTTCTGTGACCAAAACTCAATGATTACTGCGTAGAATTGCAGTCTGCAGATCTCTGAATTCACTGCTTTTACTGTCCAGCATGTCCAGAGTTCACTTCTCCTTACTGTCTAGCACACTGTTATTACTGTCCAACATGTGCAGAATTCACTGTTCCTACTGTTCAGCATGTGACCAAAACTCAATGATTCGTGTGCAGAATTACAGTTTGCAGATATTTGAATTCACTGTTCTTATTGTCCAACGTGTCCTGCATTTTCTGTGACTTGAGTCAGAGACGTAGAAGTACTCTCCATGGTTGATTTTCTTGCAACAATCTGCCCTCAGCTCCTCAAAACTTCATTCTCCCATCTGCCCCTTATGCCTATTACGTTTTTTTTTAAAAAAAAGCGCTCTCTCTCTCTCTCTCTCTTTTGGGAATTTGTGCCACATGGCATACATGTAACAATTTTCCTATTTAAACCTTTTGGTCTTGAAATTCTCCATGATCGGTGCAAAATTTGACCTTAGCACAGACTAGAGAAACAATCATCGTGCAAAAACGAAGATAATGACGCGAACAGATTCTGGGATCCAAAAATAGTAGCTCCCTAAATTTTAGGGATAGTGACCCTTGCATTCCTCAAGTTGTTATGAGCAACTTTTATCATTGTGACCACATCAAAAAGTGTAACGTGGCTCAATTACGGTGACTTTTATTCTGTGAGCATTCTCACATGTGCATCTTTTGTCTTGGCTAGACTTATTGTCTTGCACTATCTTCAGCGGCTAACCACACAGTCCCAAACCACGTGTATTTTATTCTTCAGTGTCCATTCAATATGGAACTGGTCCTAAGGCTTAGACAAACCATTAGTCCAATTTGTCCCAATAGTTGCCTCTTCTGGCCATGCAAAGATCCCGGCTTATTCCAAGAGAATTTTGGGGGTAAGAAACAACAACAAAATATTTATATAAGTAAATAAAAGAAAATCGTAAAATGTATCACCACTTGGTGACAACCATGGTCTTTGCTATGCCATGAAATACCATCATGAGGGCTCTCCTCTAAATCTCTTGGGCTCTAGGGCAGTCCCAACGGCAATGTCTCTATGTCTCCATTGGCTTGTCACATGTCGCACATGCTACTGGGTCCTTGTTGTATCTAAGCTACATGCCAATTGCTAGTTCCATGTGAGCTACAAGCCATAGAAAGAGAGAACTCTTCCTAGGCTAGTAGTTTTCATATAGCTTGCTCTAAAAGTCGCATAGGAACTCTTGTGTGATTCCCTCTTTGAGCCACTGAGGGGAGATTGTTGGCTCTGCTTTGATCCTACTCATCAGTATTCTCCTCCCCAACCTAGTAATGTAGCCAAAGAAGGGCACATCACAAGGTCTATCAAATAATGGATCCCTTCATACCCACTTTCTTGGATCCCAATGTAATCTTTCTAGAGTTCTCCTCTAGTAAGCCCAATATCTCCATCCATTGACCAAACAGGTGGTTGGGTCTGGGTCAATGTGCCACTTTCTCTCGAAGTGAGCAACTACTTTGATCCTGTGTATGGAGCATCCAGTGAATGCTGTCTGGTCAAGGTCGTCTCGGTGGAGATGGCCATTCTCTCAACCATAAAAGTAAATGCCTTGTTTGTGCTAGTTGCAAAGACTGTTAGAAGAATACCCCCTCTAGAGAACGATTGATCCAAGTCTGCGAGGTGCATGTATCTGTCCTCCAATCTAGTGGAACTCCCTTTGTCACAGCCTCAATTATAACTTTGACTTCCCTAAACCCTTGTAGTCTCTATCCTCGAGTCTCTTGCAGAAGCTCTTGGAATGCAAATCAAGCTTCCACTAATACAACAATTTGTAAAGAGAATCTCCCCCACGATAAGTATGTCCTCTATCCAAGAGTGTGGCCAGAGTCTAATCTCAAAAGGTGATTGAAGAGCAGAGGTTGTCTTCTCTTTTGTTCGACTGTAGTGGGTGGTAGCTAGTGAAGACTTGGTAGTACTAATAGCAGCCGCGAATTTGACCTCAAAGCTCCTCCCTAAGTCCCTCTTCCTAAGCTCTTGGAAAATCTAGTGGATGCTAGGTTGCCGCGGTCCTTTGTGCGTAGGTGTCATATCCTGTAGCCTCCCTATTAGAAGTTTCTTCTAGGGCTTCTCACTTGGAAGCAAACTTCTAATAATGAGCTTAGCCATCAAGGCTTTGCTTTGGCTGTCTAGGTCTATGATTTCAAAACCTCCCCTAGATCTAGATTGTATGATGACACTTAGGCAACCTTTGCCTTGGTTGGGCTCCCATCTCCTTTGGATCAAACAAAGTTCTTGATAAGGTGCTTCATTTGGCCGATGCATGACGTGGAGAAAGCCCAACAGGAAGTGATATACCACATAGTCACAAGGACCTGGTTGGCGGCCACTACTCTCCTTGCTAGTGAGAGTCGTGTTGAGCTCCAGTAAAGAAGCTTTTGTCTTGCTCAAGAGGAGGGGTGCCAGCTATTGTTCTTAGGTAATGTCTCACTGCAGTCCACAGGGAAACCCAAGATATCTAACTGTAGTCCCACGGGGAACCCAAGTAAAATCCTCATGTACATAGTGTCGCATACCCAAAATCCATAGGACTTGTGCCAATTAATTAAGGCACGTGCTACTCTGCAAAATATCTCCATGGCCGTTACAAAGGCCCTAAAGTTACTCTCATCCCTATCTAGATAAACTGTGGTATCATGTGCAAACTCCACATCCAAAAGCTCCTCAAGCTCAAGGATGGGTCAACATTCACCTAATTGGAGTAAAATGATAAGTTGTATACGAAGATTCAAATTTAATAGTGGAAGACATTGGACAATTAAAATTTTAACTTAGGGTTTACTTGTTTGGCCATAAGTATCTCATGCATAGTCGGTAGCATACGTAAGTTAGAGCGATAATAAATTAGTCGCTCTAATCAACTTATTTCAGATCTTAGTGTATATGAGAGAGTATGTTGACCAATTTCTCTCATATGCACCAGCCAAGCAATCCTACATTAGGCAAAAAAGTTAAAATGATCTTCAATGTTCAAACTTCACTTAGCAATCAAAGATTATAAACTCTTAAGGTTTTAGCCTCTAGGTGGCAACTTACAAGTTTAAATTGTGAAACTTCAACAGTTCAACTCACCTGTGCAATGTGCAAGCAATCTAAGGGCAACCTTTTGGACATTGGATACGTGATATCCAAAAGATTCCCACCAAAATAGAGACATGATCAAAGAGAGCCTCTTCTAGCACAGAGCGTTGGCATAAGGAGTTTCTCTTTGGTTGCTGCAGTTTATGATTTCTTGTAGGAATGTTGCGTGCTGGTTCTCCTCCAATGCCTCCGGCAAGTAGGCATCTATATTGGTTGCCAACTCTTGATCCATGAAAAGAGATGGATATTTATAAGCAGGATGTAAGAGGGTAGCAAGAGAGGAGCCGTGTATGGAATTCACGTCTTATGAAAAGGCAAATGTAAGCATGGTCAGACTTATGAAAAATTTGAATTTTTTAAGATAGAAGTTCACTACATTGGCCATATCATATCAAAAGAAGGTATTAGAATGGATCAAGAATAGGTTCAAACTATCTTATAATGGTCTTACCCTACAAATCTAGAGGAGTTACAAATATTCCTTGGTTTGGTAGCAGGATTTTACTGTAAGTTTATGAAAGATAATGCTCAGATAGCTATTCCTATGACAAATCAATTAAAAGATCAAAGTCACACTTTCTCTTAGGGTGAGAAACAACAATACAGTTTCAATAAACTTTAAAGTAGCTATTGCTATTGCTCCAATCCTAGCTATAGGGGATCCACACAAACAATTTTTGGTGGAAATTGATACTAGTGCCATAGCCATTGGAGTCATGCTTCTCCAAGAGGGTAGACATGTGGCTTTTGAAAGTTAAAAGCTAGATAAGGCTCAATAGAATTATTCTACTTATGAATGTGAGCTCTGCGAAATTGTCTATACTTTCAAAAAATGACGCTATTATTTGTATGGTGTTACATTTGAGGTAGTATTTGATCAAGAGAGTATGAAATGGTTTACTATCCAAAAGGATTTAAAAGGAAGAAAGACTCAATGGGCTGAATTTTTTCAAGAGTTTGATTGCATGCTATGGTATCACAAGGGTCGATATAATGTTATAGCTAATTCTCTTAAATAGAATGCCTGAGATTGACACTCATTTACAATATTTAGGAGCGATCTATTAGAATCTCTATGAGGCAAATGTAAGCATGATCATGCTTATGAAAAGGTGTGGAATATGATTGAAAGAAGAAATGTGTGGAATTCACATCTTGTGTGGAATTCACATAAGAAAGAAGGAGCATTATCTTTCATAAACTTACAATAAAATCCTGTTGCCAAACCAAGGAATATTTGTAACTCCTCTAGATTTGTGGAATAAGACCATTATAAGATAGTTTGGACCTATTCTAGATCAATTTTAATATCTTCTTTTGATATGATATGGCCAATGTAGTGAATTTTTGTCTTAAAAAATTCACATTTAGTTTCCTTAGTATAAAGTTTATGTTGCCTAAGCAACTCAAAGACTAAGGGAAGATGTTTCCAATTTTTCTTCTTTAGAATTACTATAAATAAGAATATCATCAAGGAAAACAATAACAATTTTTCCAAGATATGGATGTAAGATACTATCCATAAGTGTCATGAATGTGGCAGGAGCATTAGTTAGGCCAAAGGGCATAACCAAAAACTCATAATGGCCAAAATGTGTCTGAAAGGTAGTTTTAGATACATCCTTCGTATATATGCACACTTGATGGTATTGTGACCTCAAGTCAATCATTGTAAAGTATCGTGTTGCTTTAAGTTGATCAAACAACTCATCCACATGAGGTAGCGGATACTTATTTTTTATTGTGATCTCATTTAGACCATGGTTATCTATGCACATACATAAGGATCTATCATTTTTCTTCACCAACAATATTGGAGAAGCGCACAGAGAAGAATTAGGTTGAATAAATCCTTGTAGGAGATAATCAATCAGTTGCTTCTCCACTTTGCTAGCTTCACTAAAACTAAGTCGATAGGTGGTCAACTAATGGGTTTAGTTTCATTATGTTAAGGGGATAAACCTAGAGGCAAACCATGAGGAAATACGTTGTCGTGTTTGTTAAGTAGTTGACACATCTTATTATGTATATGTGATAGAGAATGAGAAGAAGAGTTTGTAGGAAAATGCTCTGGTGAGGAATTTTCTTTTAAAGAGAGAGAGTGCATGTACTCAATTTATCATTTGATTCTAGTAAAGAAATGTCCACATCACGAATAGAAGATAAAGACTTATGTGAAGAAACAAAGGAAGACAATATAGAACGAAAATAGACACATTCTATTTCATTATGTTTGGCTAAGTAATGAAGTTCAACTGTACGTATGAGAGGGAATGGAGAAACATTCACACCATTGTCCTGAAGTGCAATAGTGTTATGCTGATAACTATGTTTTAATGAGTCACCCAAACTATACAACCTTTCTCGGTCCGATGCCACATCTCCCCTAGTTATGTTCACGACTTGAAAATTTATGTTCATAGTACAGCCTTGCATTTCTAATGCAATATCATGGACTTTTTTATCCTACATATCCTTGTTATCCCCATTGATGAGAGAGACGACATAAGCATGAGTACTAGGTACTTGGGGCAAGCATAGCTTCTTAACCAACGTATAGTTAATGAAGTTATGAGTTTACCTATCATCCACGAGAATATAGACTTGGTGTCCATTGATCATACTATGAATTTGGACTAAGTCGTGAGGGCCAAACGTGGGTTGCCATGGTGCAACAATCAAGCAACACTTATATTCATTAGTTCGATGGCTAACTTATACAGTTGAATATTTAGAACAAGCTTCCAGAGGAAGCATCTGCACCATGTGCATTTCTTTTTCTTTGTTCTTGTTCTTATAAGACTCGTAAATTTTTGAGTTTTGGAGAATATTTTTTTTTCATGAGGACCTAAGCAATTGAAGCATAACTTCTTGTGTGCTTTCGCAAGCTCTTCGCTTGAGAGTGGCCCTCTAGCCTCTTTAGGCTTCTCAGTATTCTCCTCTTGGATGTAGCATTGAAGTGTCTCTTCTGTACTAATGTCAATGCACTTCTTTGAATGTGCAGATGCATGTATAAATATTTTCCTATCCAACATATCATTAAAAATCTGTGCACTGGGTTCTTCTAGTGTTTTAGGATACTGGGTTTTCACCTTGGCCTTGTACTTGTTGTCCAAGCCTCGAATGAATCCTCTAACCTTTTGAAAATCATCTAAGCCATTAAGTTTAAGAATGATTTCTCTATATTTGAAGATGTACTTGGGTTAATGCTAGACCTCCAATTCGATACTTATCCTTTATAGACCAATATTTATCCTTTTCATTCTCAAGAAGAAATTCATTTTGGAACATTTCCTCAAACTTGGTCCATGTCGTAGGATGAGTAGTGGTATCAAGACTCATCCACCATTTGTAGGCCGTGCCCTTAAGTGTGGGGCTTGCCTCAAGGGCTCTAACAGAATTTGGCATGCGACGTAGTTGATGCAAGTTACTCCACTTTTGTAAAAAAAGTATTGACTTTATCCTTGTTATGATCTCGTTCCTCTCCTTGAAATACATGTGGCTTCATGTTCTTTAACTTAACCTCATGTATATTGAGAGAGCCAGAGACCTTGGCACCTTGAGGTAGCCTTGTTGACAAAGTAGCACTAAGAGCAGCCCCATCTTCAAGAGGCATAGTTGGGAGACTTAAAGCTTGTTGTTGTACCAATTGCTTTAAAAGCTTCGAGATCAGTGTAACATTTTCATTAAGATAACAAATGTTGGGTATTTCACTCACGCCTCACTTACGCCTATGCTCACATCGGAGTGTCGGTGATTAGTAGGACACTGGGGCACTTTTTACTCTTGGTAAGAGAGGTTTTTTCCCCCAGACTTATGGTATTATTTCGTATGTGCTTATGACACACACTTACGGGCACTTACCGTGTTTGGGTGTGAACACCCCCCTACAACCCTAAGGTTTAAAGGTTGTACCTTGTACTTTCAGTTTACACTCTTTCAGTCTATTGCATTGGCTGTCGTGCTTCACTCTCACACTGTCTACTGCACTCTGTGCTGAGCTTTGATCCTCTCTCAATCTCACATTTGGTATCAGAGTTGAGGCTCTACTCAGCTCCGCTCTGCTCAACCTCCGAGAGTTCCCCATCAGTCTGCTCTCTGTGTTAAGCTCAGACTTCTCACTGTGCTCAGGCCTGAACCTGTCAGCTACTCGTTAGCAATAGTAGCCGACAGGTGCATCAGAAGATGTCACTCCAACAGGAGACACCTTGCCGCTGTGCCCTGCATAGCACCTCCCGTCAACGCTTTGTGCAGCTCTGCCAGCTGTGATACCTGGTAGTTGCGACGCCCTGCAGCCGTCCTGCAACCTGTGCGTGAGCTGCAACCGTCCTGCAACCTGTGCGCCGCCTTCGGCCCCTCCGGCGCTGCTTGCGCCTGTTCCTGCTTCGTTTACTGCAGTGCCGCCCCTAATCAACGACCATGCTGCCCGTCTCTGACATCGCCTGAGCTGTCCACCCACTCGGATCTCAAGCGCGTGCTACCAATGCCTAAGAAACTTTTGACATGTCAGACTTGGGGTCTTTGCATTATTACTTGGGAATTCAGTTCATACATGATGCTAGAGGTATTGGGTTATCATAGTCAAGATACATAGGTAAACTTCTTGAGAAGTTTGGCTTATAGGATTGCAAGCCAATTTGTACACCAATAGAACCTGGACTTAACTATCATTACATGATGACAGTGATTTGTTTGATATACACACATAAGCTCCAGCAATTGGATGTCTTATTTACTTATGCAACACTAGGTCAGACATATAGTTTGCAGTTTCAGCCCTGAGCAGATATATGCATAAGCCACGCATGTCACATTGGCAAGCTGTTGAGCGTGTCTTCCGTTATTTGCAAGGTACTAGATCTCTTGGATTGCTTTATGCCAAGGGGGGCCACTGCAGTTACATGCTTACAGTGATTCTGATTGGGCTGGTGATTATGACTCACGTCACTCCACTAGTGGCAATCGTTTCTTTCTTAGCTCGTCTTGCATATCTTGGCTTAGCAAGAAAGAGTCCATTGTTGCCACATCGTCATGTAAAGCTGAATACAAGGCAGCTTTCACTACCACAGTTGAATGCGTGTGGATTAAACGCTTGCTTGCTGATCTGGATGTATCTGCTACGGAGCCTACTCCTTTGTTCAGTGACAGTCAGAGTGCCATTGTAGTGGCACGGAACCCAGTGTTTCATGCACGTATGAAACACATTGAGATACATTATCACTTTGTTAGAGAGAGGCTACATGCAGGTGACATTAGCATTGTCTATTGTCCTACCACCAGTAATGTGGTGGCCAAGGCATAGCCCTTAGGCTTTGCTCGTGCCATTGCTTGCGCCCAAGATGGAAGCATTTGCTTGAAGACAAATCACTATGATATTAGTGTCATGCGCGTATATGTGCCTTGTCTTCAACGAGCACAGAAGTTAGGAAAAGCTTGGTTCACCTCCTAGCTTGAAACTAGCCTTCCTTCTCAGAGAGGGTAGTAATGACTTGATTTAATAGTAATTATCGCTAGCATAAAATTTACATAAAGTGAAAATGCGAATGTTACCACTTTAATCTCTAACAATGGAGAACCTATTGGCCCCAAAACTGGTGCCCCTTGTGGTATCTCTTTAACTTTTATTACAAATGGATGGAGTATAAGTGAGGTCCTTTGACCTTCTCTGCTCATCCAAGTGCCACTTGTGATCAATATTTACCAGCAAGCCTTCAAACCAATTTGCCACTTGGTCTGCTCAAGGATCGCGGCCTTATCCCTTCTTCTTGAAGACAAATTCAGCTAGCTGGTCTCTTGAATCTCCATGAAATTCCTCAACGTCAGTTGTTGGAACTCAAGTCTTAGGCTCTCAATTTTGGGCACACATCCCGAGGTGACTAGTAAACCCTAATTTTTGCTATAAATTAGGGTTTACGGTAGAGATTTTTCAACATCTCCAGCTCTAATGACTCAAATGGTTGGATTTTGTTGAGTTAACTTGAGAGATAGTTGGGGGATGAGAGAAAATGTTGTAGATAGAGAAAATTCAGAGTTTCATTGTGAGAAATGCTGAAAAATTGTTGCTATTTTGCTTAAACAACCATCGAAGATATCATGCACTACTTAGGACCTCTAGAAAGATTGATGCCACCTCTTGTATGTTATCACTTATACTAGAAGGACCTTGGGCTGTTGTCACTTGCTCTTGGAGGGCTCCAAACTGCTATCACTTTCTGCTGTAGGAATGTTATTGTTGGTTGCGAATCACATAGTCAACACCTCCTTGCTCATTAACAATCTTCTCTCTCACAATGGTTGGAATAGACTTCCACCAATCCCCAAAAACGTATTTCCTACATGTATAGGTAAGTTTTGCCAAGTAACAGCCTTCTAATTCCATTTTCTAGCATTATTCAGCTTATTAAATTAATTTTTAAAATATTAATTTTAAAAATTAATTTAGTAATTATTGTAGTGTCTGAAAAAATAATTCCACTAGCCAATAATTAAATTGGCTAGGCCAATTTGTGTTCTAAGTATCTTGGAGTAATTATTGACCCTTAGACATACATATATACATACATTAATTAATGCCTAGTTTGTAATGTCGGCATTGACATTAGTGGCCAATGAATTGGTCTAGGCCCAAATTTGAGATTGAGTACCACCTAGTATCTATTATACATAACTTATTATAACTTTTGCCTTTGGCACCAATTGATATTTCGGGGTCTTGGGTCCCACATTGTGAAATAGTTAACTTGCACATAACATCTGTGAGTCACATTAGCACATTTGATTTACTTTTAATTAAATGCTAAGCAAAGCAAAGCAATTTCATGTCCTTGTGATAGACCACCCCCTTGAAATCCTTGTAATCATCCTCGATTGCATTGTAATGTGCCAAAGCATCCATTGCCACTATTGGAAATACACGTTGGTATCATAATCAAACAACATGTGCACCTATTGCATAACAAGGTTCATGTCCTTTGCATGTCTGGAATTCGAGTTTCTTAAACTAGTTATAATCCACACACATGAATTATTATAACCATTGTTAGAACCATTAGGGATACATTCATATGCCAAGACCCAACGGTGTTCTGACCACCAAGGCATTGCAATGCATAAATTGAGCATAACTAGTGCCTTATTACAATGATGTACCACATGATACTCATGTAAGGCATGCATTAACTGCAAACCATATGTAACTTATGCAATTGTAATTTTCTTGCATCGCGCGCAAATGTATATTGAATGCCATCCATGTATCCCATACATGCCTTGTAATTGTAATTCTCTTGCATCGCGTGCAAATGTATATTGCATGCCATCCATGTATCCCATACATGCATTGTAAATGCATCACATCTAAATGTATATTCCATGTATTCCATACTTGTTAGCAATCCTACAAATATATAGTTTCAGAGCCACCATACACAGTTGCATATCAACTTGCAATGACTAGTACACTCAATAGTGATCCCAATGATAGAAATACTGTCAGCCCACAGTACCTTGGATGCAAGCCAAGTACATCCAAGATCCACAACATAACCAAGCATCATGCAATACTTTGGACCTTCTATGCTTTGCTAAACTTGAATGAAAGAGCCCAATCCAAAATTGGCTCTAACTGAAACACATTTAGGTGGGATAATCTGCCAGGTCACTCTCCTCCATCCAGTTGCATTCTTTCATAGGTGAAACAATGCTGAAACTTTATCAGTAAGCACATGGAAACTTTACCTCCAACTTTACTTACCTCAAAACCTCCACTAGGTTCTAGGCTTTTTTCCCTCTTGAGCATTGCCATACTTTATACTTTCATATTCCTGCAATTCCAACTCAACTAATATGCAACATTGCATCCAATTGAATAGCCCCTTGTGCACGTGACATGCTCGAAGCACTAAATGCATCAGGCAACATTCTTATTTACATACTAGCCAATAGAGAACTCTAGGGATTTGGCCTTCCATTGTGAATTTGGGGCAGGATTTGGCAAGTTGGGATTTCATTAGAGCAAGTCATGGGTGAAAGTCAAGGGACAATCGGCCCGGATTGTTTGATATATATCTATACATCAAGGGGTTTTTGGATTAGTCAAGAAAATTGTGGAATCTTAGCTTATACTCAATCCATTAGCAATTAAAGTTATAGAAACGTCGAAAGGGGCACTAGTTTTGGGGTCAATAGGGTGTCTACTATCCAAGATTATTAAGGTAAAGTGTGCATCTCAGTTTATGCTCATTTATCGATTGCTATAATTAAGTGCTTAATTAGGTATTACCACCTCCCACCCTATTTGAGAAGGAAGGCTGTTTCAATACATTTTCCCATACATTGCATGCATGAATAGCCGCATTTTTTCTCATGCGAGCATTATTAGGTGTATTTTTTCTCATGACCAACACTATATGGAGTATTATTTGCATGATGAATATTAATACCACAAGTCCTAAACATAGTGGCTGGATATATACATCGCCAAACTTGCCACTTTGTACTCTAGCATCATACCAACATTGCTCTTTATAGAGCTATGTATATTACCAACCATACTCGGATACATTGGGCCTTGCACAACATATATTGGTTGCTGCATACCATAAGGAGCACCATACATCCTTGTATGCAGTCCTTGACCCACCATAGCATGGAAACTAGTACCACCACCAAAATAACGTGGTTGCTTCATAATTGTATGCATGCCCTCCTGTCCAAAAAGCATTGGATTGATACTTTCAAGTTGGCCTTGCATATGCATCAATTGCCCCATTGGTATCATTTGCCAATTGCATAAACATTTCAGTTTTGCTGTCCTTAGTTGATCTTTAAATTGGTCATCGAATTTCTCTTTCTCGTGCTGGTCATCGTCTTCGAGAGACCTAGAAGGACACCACTTGTCTAATTTTCTCATTCTTAGCGTGCTGCCCATGCTGCATGCCTTATTTAAGATTAGGCATTGCATTTTCCTCAACACTTTGTGAATTTTCAGATTGAGAGGCATCATTCCTACTTAATCCCATCTCACTATCTGAAGACATTCTTGTTGTAATGCTTAGCTGAATACAATTTCAGTGCCAGAGAAAAGCTTTTGACCTTCGATCAGGTGCCTCGGGCCCACCAATTCGAGAAAATTGATGGTAGCTCGAAAATGAAACCTTGAAACAAGTCTCCCTCCTTGGAGAGGGTGGTAATGACTTGATTTAATATTAATTACAGTAAGCATAAAATTGAGATAAACTGAAAATGCAAATGTTACCACTTTAATCTTGGACAATGGATACCTATTGGTACTAAAATTGCTGCCCCTTGTGGTGTTTCGTTAACTTTTATTGCAAATGGATGGAGTATAACTGAGATTCATTGACCTCCTTTGCTAATCCAAGGGCCACTTGTTGTCAAAATTGACCAGCAAGTCTCCAAACCAATTTGCCTCTTGGTTTGCTTGGGGATTGGGCTTCACCTTGCTCCTTGAAAGACAAATTCAGCCCCAAATCTAATATTTGTTGACTAGCCTTTTGAATCTCCTTAAAATTTCTCAAATTTAGTTGTTGGAATTCAAATCCTAGGGCTCAATTCTGAGTATGCATCTCCCTTCTTGGAGAGGGTGGTAATGACTTGATTTAATATTAATTACAGTAAGCATAAAATTGAGATAAACTGAAAATGCAAATGCTACCACTTTAATCTTGGACAATGGATACCTATTGGCCCTAAAATTGCTGCCCCTTGTGATGTTTCTTTAACTTTTATTGCAAATGGATGGAGTATAACTGATATTCATTGACCTCCTTTGCTAATCCAAGTGTCACTTGTTGTCAAAATTGACCAGCAAGTCTCCAAACCAATTTGTCTCTTGGTTTGCTTGGGGATCTTCACCTTGCTCCTTGAAAGACAAATTCAGCCCCAAATCTAATATTTGTTGACTAGCCTTTTGAATCTCCTTAAAATTTCTCAAATTTAGTTGTTGGAATTTGTACATTAGAGATTTTCCAATATCTCTGGGTCAAATGACTCAAATGATTGGATTCTGCTGAGATAACTGAGAGATGGTTGGGGGATGAGAGGGAATGCTGTAGAGAGAGAAATTTCAGAGTTTCATCGCGAGAAATGTAAAAAAATTGCAGCTGTGCTACTCAAAGAGCCATCGAAGTTGTTACCTAGAGCTTAGAACCACCAGAAAGATTGCTCCCCCTCTTTTGTGTTGTCACTTGTATTAGAAGGACCTTGGGCTTTTGTCACTTGCCCCTGGAGGGCTCCAAATTGTTGTCACCTATTGTAGGAATGGTCCTTGGTGGTTGCAAATCACATCAGTAGCATCTCCTTGCTCTTTAATAGCCTCCTTGTGATATGCCCTAGTAAAACCATAGTGAACTTTTTAATGTGGTATGCCCTGATAAAGCCATAGTGAATATGCCCTAGTAAAGCCATAGTGAACTTTTTAATGTGAATATGCCCTAGTAAAGCCATAGTGAACTTTTTAATGTGGTATGCCCTGATAAAGCCATAGTTCAGGGCATACCACATTAAAAAGTTCACTATGGCTTTATCAGGGCATACCACATTAAAAAGTTCACTATGGCTTTACTAGGGCATATCACACTTCTCTCTCAGAATGGCTGGAATAGACTTCCGCTAATCCCTAGAAATATTTTTTCCACTTGTATGGGCAAGTTTTGTTAAGTGGCACCCATGGGGCGTTAATTTTGGGGTCAACAGGTTGTCCATTGTCGAAGATTAAGTGGTAAATTTGCATTTTTCAGTTTATGTGAAATTTGTTGTTGTTGTGATCAGTGTAAATCAGGTCATTACCACTTCTTCCCAAAAGGAAGGCTAGTTTCATACAATCTAGAAGTTCAAAGTCTTCATGCCATTTGAGCCCGATGGTGGCCTCACACAATCCATTTTTGTGTGATTTTGATTCCATCTATGTTGTTCCTTTTGTTATACAAAAACTAGTGGTAAGTCACTATGGAGACCCAAAGCCGAACCGATAGGTATAAAGAGGAAAGTATCTTTTGTTTGATTTAATGAGTTCTTTTTCTAATAGGGAATTGCTAAAACAGATTCTCCTTTTGATAGGTTCAGCCACTAGTTCAAGATAGAACTTGTAGCTTGTAGAGCTTAGGTGGTATGGACAAATAAGTTGGCTAGTGAGAAAATATAGCACAAGGTATTCCATCAGCAATGGATTGCTTTTAAGAAAGGCGAAGTTCGTCTACCTGTTTACAAGGATGTGCGTGTCCTGATGCATGTAATGCTGGACATTCTAGCCTAGCCTTGGATAGCAAAGTGTCCTCCAAAAGCGGAGTCATGACACTCTTCCAAGATAAATGGAATCTCATGAAGTATAATACATCGGTGATAAACATCATCTACCCCTTGTCGATATAGAGTTCCCATAGTTAAAGCAAACTTTAAAGCTTACTGTTTAATCTTCCTTTTCTTAGCCTTAGATAAAGAAGCTCCAGTCTCCTGTGGATAGATAATGTGTTATTGCAGCATACCAGGATAGAATGGAAGTTGTCTATTTTAAACATACCCTCGAGGTTGCTACCTTCAGCCAATACTTCTTTTGGGTCCTCGAAGTCTACAGGTGTGCCTAGCATCCACAAATTCTTGTTTGGACCTTGTTTGCAACATCCGGATTTGAATTCACCCTGCCTTATCATGAAGCTTCACCTGATAGTGATGATGCATTCTCTGATTATGCTCCCTCAGTAGCAGTGCTTTCCATTGGTGGTGTTCTGCACGGTTTTGCAAAAGAGTTCATGGGGCAGACCTTGAAACAAAACCCTCCTAGAAGGCCGAGTGGTACTGGATGAGACTCTACCAAGTTTTGGGCATAGAAGGTGGGGGTTAGTAAGCAATGCATGCAACATCATGGTTAGCAGCAATAGGCTGGTAAGCATCATAGTGACACAATCATGCAACATTTTTTAGTATGAGTGCTGGAGCTGAGCTTCATTTGGATGTGGTGTGTGCCAAGGCTTTGCAATACTCTTTGGTCCAAGAAGCATAAGGGATATCCCTTGACAATAATAGTCCTCTGTTTTCAAATATGGCTCTGAATCTCTGGAAGTATTTAAGGATGCTGGGTCTAGGTTTACCACTACAATTTTCTTGTAATGCATTTGTTGGTTTCGT
>NC_141135.1:146141366-146187866 GCF_053477565.2 Lygodium microphyllum | reverse complement strand
GTGGACTATATTAATGCTCTTCCTATTTACCTCTTTTGTAATGATATAGAGCACTCTCTATGTCATTACATTCAAAACCGCCCTCAAGGGGATGAGTACGCATAGCAATACGAAAGGTGTCCCATGACTCAGGATGTATAAGCAAGAATAAAGACTTGATATTATCTTCAAATTGAATGTCATGTGATATCAGCTAGTTGAAAATGGAATGAAGCTCATTCAAATGAGTAGACATAGTCGTACCCTCCTTCATGGAAAGGTCCACAAGCTTCTTCAGCTAGTACAACTAAGATATAAGACTTTGCTTGTCATAAAGATCACGAATCTTTTTCCATAATGCATAAGCATCACCCCCAATGCCAATGACATTAAAATACACATGTTTTGATCATGACTGAATGATAGTGGACTTGCATGGCTCATCAAGTTTTGCCCAATCCTCTACATCACAAAGCTCATGCTTAATGCCCTCTAACTTCAATGGTTTAACCTACCTCTTCTACACCAAGACTTTCCATGTTTGTATTTTTCAATATTGGAAGTTATGGCCATTAAGTTTTTCAATATTGAAAATGGCACTATCGATTGAAGAACTTGCCATAATGAATACAATTGTCTACAAATGACAAGAGTACAAGCTGTTGTGGATATAGTAAAATAGCCCCAAGTTCGATTCAAAAGGGCGAGCAAAAGGGTGAAAACAAATGAGGGTATAGGTATCATATACAACAAGTAGATCGTGGGCCACCACATCATCAATAATTATAGCATGCTATCTCACTAGGGCTAGCCATATTATGTAGGAGACTCCTCTTCAGAGATCACAATACGTACCAATCAAATGCTCTAGTCGTCTCATATGCATCTTATCTTGATGGAAGATAATATCATGGCTACAGATAACCTACCGAACTTTGGATCCCAAAGAAGATAGCCCATTTAACTTGTGTCCCCACTTCAAGAAAGATGCATTTGCCAAACTTCAAATCCAACTTACTATACTTGTCTTTGGAAATATGGCCAAATGTCTTATATGCCTTCTTTGTGAATCGACCACCACCAAGAACAATGCATGGTAGTAGTAATTGCCTCAACCCAAAAGTGTTGAAATAAGCCTACTTGACTAAGATACTATGGAGCCTTTCTCATATAGTCCTGCTCATGCACTCTACAATACTATTCTGGGTAGGTTGTATGGGGTGGTTAACTAACGCTTAGTACCCCGCTCATTACATAGCTTCTCAAAAGCCTTAGAGACATACTCATCCCCATTATAGATTGTAGGCATTTCAACCTATACCCAGACTAGTTCTCAACCATGGTGAGAAAGCACTAAAACATAGGCAAAACATCGTATTTTTGCTTAATGCGATAGGTCCAAACCTTATGCAGAAAATCATCTTTGAAATACAAAACACTTTTGCACCACCCAAGGACTTCCAGTGCATGGGGCCACAAACATCTAAATGCACAAGAGTCAAAGGCTCACCCACATGCATAGAACATAACTTACTATGTGGGTTACGAGTTTGTCTACCATAAAGACAATGATCACATGATTCAAAAAAGAATAATCCAAGGGTGAGAGATACTAAAAATGGGTCAATACTTTCATTCCTTTCAAAGATGTGTGCCCAAGGTGATGATGCCATAAAGATACATGCAAAAGATTAGTTACAACCAATACATGGTCAACAAACCCAATAACAAGCAAAAGGTAGAGGTTTCCAACCTTAACATCTCTAGCAAAAACAAGACTGTCATGGGTAATCTGCCATAAAGAATCACCAAAAGATACATGGGATCTACCAACATCCAACTATCTAGCTAAAATACGGCTTTTTATCAAAGTTGAGATATGACATCCATCAATGAAGAACATATGGGGCACCGGTACCCAAAAACATTACCTATGCCAATGATATCCAATGCAATGTTATCCCCTAGTTTAACTAAGCTTGTAATAGTACAGTAACAATGAAACCCATGGCGATGTAAGGTAATATGGAAGGAAACCCTTGAATTAAGAAACCAACATTGAGAGTAAGTGAACACTCCATCATTCAAATAAGTAGCATCACAAGAGGTAACATTGCAAGAATGTAGTCATCAAAGCTATACTTCAATGCATTTATTTCCTCTATCTTCACATTGGACTTAAGTAAAATTTCCATGGACTTTGCATTTCCCTATTCTTTCCCCTTGCATTTCTATTACACCTATCATTGTGCATTTTATGGCATTATGCCCTAATGTGATTCTACTACGCATAATAATGACATGCCAAAGAGGACTTACAACAACGGGACTTACTACTAGATTACCCACAAGATTGAGACTTGCCCCTATTGGGTTGCAAGTCTCTACCACTATTATTATTACCAGTTCCACCATTTCTGCCTCTAACAGTTAATGCATGAGAAGCAGGAGCTATGTCAATATTCTTCTTATTACTTCTTCTATCAATAGAGCACTCTCTACATCACTACATTTAAAACCACCCTCAAGGGGATTAGCACTCATACTAGTGCAAAAAGTATCCCATGACTCAAGTAGTGTGAGAAGCAAAAGGCTCGATGTTATCCTCAAACTTGATGTCTTGTGAAACAAGCTAGCTAAAAATAGAGCAGAACTCATTCAAATGAGTAGACACAAGGTGCCCTCTTTCATGTGAAGGTCGATAAGCTTCTTCAACCAATACAACTAAGATTCTATAAAGAATAATCAATCAGAACAAGATGAGAAGTGAGAACATTCTCAAGCCTAAGAAAGATTTCATGCAAAGACACAACCTCACTCTCTCCTACTTCACTATACCCCAAGAATTCAAGTGAGAAAGTAGAAAAAACTCAACAACTTAAGAAACTCGCAAGTATTTCAATCCCCATTGTAGTAGTCCAAATGGTTCAAAGAGAACTTGTGATGGTTTCCAAATCTACAGCAAAAGAAAAGAATCGAATTCGACATTATTTTTGCACTACCACGATGCACACTAAGATGGAGAGAGAGAGAGAGAGAGAGAGAGAGAGAGAGAGAGAGAAAGTCGAGAACATTGTCTCCATTGTGATGATTGTTGATTGCAACACACACTAAGATCATCACTAGAGTTAACTATGGGATGGAGAGTGAGAGAGAGAGAGAGAGAGAGAGAGAGAGAGAGAGAGAGAGAGAGAGAGAGAGAGAGAGAGAGAGAGAGAGAGAGAGAGAGAGCGTGTGTGTGTGTGTGTGTGTGTGTGTGTGATCAGCATGCTAGACTGTAGTCTAACGAATAGCAATCATATGGAAAGAAGGGCAACCACCATTCATTAAGCAAGAAAGAGAGAAGCACAATTCAGATCTTGAAAAGAGTAGTTACAAGAAGAGAGAAGGGAAGTTGATCCGATCAAAGAGGAAACTAGCATAGTGATAAAAAGGGGGTAGGCTATACAATAGCTTTTAAAAAAACTCAAGGGCTCTTTTCATTCTTCCATATGCTGAGAGAGAGAGAGAGAGAGAGAGAGAGAGAGAGAGAGAGAGAGAGAGGGAGGGAGAGAGGGAGAGAGAGAGGTGGGGAGGGAGGGAGAGGGAGTTAAGATAGAGTAGTCAATGAAGAGAAGTTTGAGAAAAAGAGCTCATCACCAAATTTCAAATTCCAAGAGAATATTCCCTACTCATCCTCACCATCTTCATCACCCTCCTTGCCACGCACCCTTATTATCTCTCCATTCAAACCCACTACTTATCCTTCTCAATACCCTGATTGAACTCTCTATCTACTCTACTCTTACCATATTTCCAATCCAAATTCTACTCCCCACTCATTATCCACCCAAGGTCATGTACAACCCACTATTCTAATATTTGGAAGCATTATATTATTTTCTCCATTTTCTTTCTACCAAGTTCACTCTCCGAGAACTATTTTCCCCTTCAAGAGCCACAAACTTGTATTACTTAGCCACACTCTATATCATTGTTGCCTTATGCTCATTGCCTTGCTAAGCCTCAATTTGAGGATGTATGAGCCTTACAAGACCAATGAAGACCCAAGAAGGATGTGCTAGGAGAGTTCATGTGTTCTTGTTGGCCCCAAAGCAAATGAGTGTAAGAGCTACGCAAGAAGTAGTGCATTCAAACAAGGTCCCCATCACATAGGCTCAAGCCCACATGCCCATCTTGTACTTAGAAAGTACATTTTGTTAATAATGAGAATAGTGGAAAAATATTGATTTAAATATTAGATAGAGTATAGGATAACCCTTGTTCAAAGGACCCTTATGCATATCCTAGAACTTAAGTAGATGGATAATAGTATAGTTGCCTAGGAGGGAATTTCTAAAAGGAGCATCCCCTCCCATGATGGGACCAATGCTTGCATAGTGATCTAACTTAATATTAGCTAAAGTATTTCTTTTTTAGCAATGATAGAACAATTATTTAATAGCCAAAATGCAACTATCAGGGAATTCAAGTGGTTGAAGCTTGCTTGGCATCTTGACACATTTTGCTTTTACTATTTGGCAACTTAGGCATTCAATGACATGTTTAGGTAGATCACTTCTTAGCTTCTCTAATGGTAGCTCTTCCTAGCTATGTTGAGTGTCTTGGCATAGCCAAGATTTCCTAAGATTGGATAATCACATGCCTCCCAATGTATCTTCTTCTTCAACTCTTGACTTGGTTGGAACGCATAACCTTCTTTTGAAGTACACAAGCTCCTCCTCAACGAAGAAGTCTTAAAACTTAGGTTGTAACTTAGGGTCTTGTTTTTTAAGTTGAACATCTCTTCTTAACTATTAGTATTTTGTATCATTTTCAACTTCTTCCCTTGGCAAATAGGATGATGGGGTTGCTAGGTATTGACATTATAGAAGGTCCTTCCAAAGTATCTTCTTCTTTAGTTGTTGACTTGGATGGAAGGCATAACCTTCTTTTGAAGTACACAAGGCTCCTCCTCAATAGAGAAGTCTTGATAATTAGGTTGTAACTTAGGGACTTGTTTCTTACATTGAACAACTCTTCTTACTATTGATATTTTGGATCCTTTTTAGCTTCTTCCATTGCCAACTGGATGATAGGGTTATTGGGGATTAACAATAGAGAAGCTAAGGATTTTGCCCTTAAAGGTTCTTCCAAAATGGGAGCATGAGGGTGAAAGGTAGAGCCTAAGTGCAATTAAAAAGTGGAAGCAAAAGCAAAGCAAGAGCTACAGCGAATGGAGCAAGAGAGCAAGAGAGAGAGACACTGTATGTGGAAACTCCAACATCACAATGTGTGAGTATCCTTTCCTTATTTGATAGTCATTAAAATAATAAATAATTAAGTGATAGTGATAGTTACCCACCACCTACAATGTACATGTGTGCAAGTACAGTGTACAATGAGTAAATGTGGGTGGCTAGGCATATGTGCCTTTACCCCAAATAACCTCCCACTTAAAGGCAAATGTGCCACGAAGAGAAAAGTACAAATGTACATAAACTACAATAGGATGAGGAAAAACCTCAACTCATCCTATGCCTATCAACCTCCCAAGAAAGGCATATCAATGCATTGGGAGACTTTTAGTGAGCAAATCTGCAGTACTCATATCCAAGAAATCTTAACAAACTCAACATACATATCTTCTACCACCTCCCTGATGAAGTGATAACGCACTTGAATGTGCTTTGTCTTCACATGGAAGACTGGATTATGGGCCAATTCAATGGCACTCATAAAATCCAAATGAATGTGTAGGAGTCATCATCATACAAATCTATAAGTAGATAGTCTAACCATAAGGTCTTCTTATAAAGCCTTAGTGGCTACAATGTACTCAACCTTAGTGGCAGACAAGGCTATGCATTTTTGCACCTTGGATGTCCAAGAGATATGACCTCTAGCATAGGTAAAGAGATACCCAAAGGTAGAGTTCCTACTATCTACATATCCTACATAATCAATCTGAGTCACCGTAGCCCATAAATTCTATATCATGGCTACCATAACAAATGCATATATCTATCGTGTCTTTTAGGTATCTCATAATACCCTTCATGGCATCCCAATGTCACCTATCAAGTGTAGCTATATAAATTGCCACATGCAAATGTTGTGTGAGGACGAGTGGCTATCATAGCATATATCAAACTGCCCATTGCATATGCATTCGAAACCCTGTCTATCATAGCATACATCGTCCAACTGTCTAGCAAAGAGTAGGCTTTTGGTCAAAGATTGTATATGATGTAGATGAAGAGCACCCTGCCACAGCACAATATGAACCACGAACCGGCTAGGTAGAGGTTGCAAATACATTGCTGGCCATGAAAACTTGCAAGAAAACTCTCCTTCTCACCATGAACCCATGCCCTCAAAACACACAAGAGGAAGGCACACAAGAAATTGGACAATTCTTCCATCCTGACCCTCTTCCTCTTCCTCACTCTCCATTAGATCTTGCAAAGGAGCACAAGAGAGGGAAGCAAGAACAAGAAGGCAAGTGTTGTGCCAAAATGAGAGAGAAGGAAATGAAGCGTGAAAGGAGAAGATAAAGGGAGAGAGAGGGTGTAACCACCTCAACCTCCCACCTCCTCAAATCACCCGACAAGCCTCCTCCTTTTCTTTTCTTGATATATAAAATTAAATTGCATACATCTTGGCTAAGGTCTAAAGACCCTTCAATTTTTGGAATGAGACAAAAGGTGTTTGACCTTCCCTTTCTTTTCAACATTTTTTAATGTGAGCCTTTTGGACTACACATTTTACATTGCTTCATATTTGATTTTTTTCCAAGAGAGTACAAAAGCAAAGTGTCAATTTGCAAAGGATGTTTCCATGTTGAGCACATTTTTGTGCCTTTATTTGCACATATTTCTTGGTCATCATTCCTCCCACGCTTAAGTGTGAAGCGTCCCTGCGAACAAATTTGAAGAAGAACCATGATCAGCTCTTGAACAAATCTTCATCTTCATCTTCGGTCTTCATTTTCTTTGTATTGCCATTGGATAGGGAAAAGAAAATAACCACACAATAGAAAAACACAACTAGGTCGTAAAGCCTAGGTAGCAAACACCCAAAACAACAAAAACACAAAGGATAGGGTTTTCCAGCAATATTGCACACAAGGACATCTTCACACGTAGCGTAGATAGGAAAACAACCATGCAATGAAGCACATTAAAAGGAACCCAAGAAGGATATGAAAATAAAGTACACCCTCGCTAAGGATATTACATTCATGTACTCCACCCGGTCTATGGATTTCAGAAAAGAAAAGGATAAGAAGTTTTATTGAAGAAAAGAAATTAAAGAATAGAAAACAGTCTTGTGTGATTGGAGTAGGATGATCTTGGTGAAGGGTCATGTTAGGATAGAAAATAGAATGTATGTAAAGGAGCCTTAGAGAAGATTTTGATTATGAAAGTTTTAAATCCTTTCTTTAAAGTATTCAAGAAAAAATGAAAAGAAAAGGTAGATTGAATGGATCTCGGCATTGCCAATTGATTATGAAGATAAAAGGATGAGGAAAGTGCTCCATCGTGTGCTTGAATAGGAGGGTAGGAAGCATCGCGCCACACTCTACGTCCATGGTGATGCATCACTCTGTAGCTTGATCCCTTCCTTGAAAGCTCTTCTCTACGTCATTCCTTGTTCAAATCCTCAATCGTCTGCACAAAAGAAATACTCCTGCTTGTCGTTTGGAAAATCCGTAAGTGGGGGAGACGAGCAGTCCAGCGTTGCCTTTATGATGCGAGAGTTTGCTGGGAAGGTTGTCTGCACTACTTTGCTGTGAGATCTGCATCATCTAAAGATCAAATCCTTCTTCTTCTTCGTCTTGTGTAGAGACACAAAACAAGCCTTGACACTGGCCATAGGATTGCTGCAGATAGAAGAATGGAGGTTGTTCGTCTTGACATCACTGAGGGACTAGGTCTCCTGAAGACGAGGCACTGTAGAGGCAGTGGGGAAGTCGAAGTGTTGCAGAGCGCGCTGATAAAAGACACGCGTTAATCTTTGACGGCATGAGCATCTGCCTCAATGAGCAATTTTGGGCGCACTTTTGGATCGAGATGATTGAAGATGAGTAGTAAAAGGCTATGGGAGCAATGCTATGGCGTGGAGGAGAGAGGAAGTCAAGGCGAAACAAGTGTGGCGATTGCAAGCCTAACCAAATAGAGTCATTGAGGCTCGTGCAATTGTGCAGAGACAAATGGAAAATTGGCTATTGTAATGGGTATGACAGTGATCTGCAACCATCTCCTTCTTCATCTTCTCATTGAAATATCCCTTCTCTTCTCAGTTTTAGAAAAACCCATCTCTCTCCTTCTTCAGGATGCAACCAAGAATGAAGCTTTCCATGGCCCAAATCTGACCGTGAACCCTTTGAAGCTCTTGCAACTTCATAGCCACCTCTTTCCCGGCCAGTGCACCAAATGAAGAGCACCCTGCCACGGCACAATATGAACCACGAACCGGCTAGGTAGAGGCTGCAAATACATTGCTGGCCATGAAAACCTACAAGAAAACTCTCCTTCTCACCATGAACCCATGCCCTCAAAACACACAAGAGGAAGGCACACAAGAAATTGGACAATTCTTCCATCCTCACCCTCTTCTTCTTCCTCACTCTCCATTAGATCTTGCAAAGGAGCACAAGAGAGGGAAGCAAGAACAAGAAGGCAAGTGTTGTGCCAAAATGAGAGAGAGGGAAATGAAGCGTGAAAGGAGAAGATAAAGGAAGAGAGAGGGTGTAACCACCTCAACCTCCCACCTCCTCAAATCACCCGACAAGCCTCCTCCTTTTCTTTTCTTGATATATAAAATTAAATTGCATACATCTTGGCTAAGGTCTAAAGACCCTTCAATTTTTGGAATGAGACAAAAGGTGTTTGACCTTCCCTTTCTTTCCAACATTTTTTAATGTGAGCCTTTTGGACTACACATTTTACATTGCTTCATATTTGATTTTTTTCCAAGAGAGTACAAAAGCAAAGTGTCAATTTGCAAAGGATGTTTCCATGTTGAGCACATTTTTGTGCCTTTATTTGCACATATTTCTTGGTCATCAGTAGATTATATAAAACAAAAGAGTTTCTTGAAGAAAAATGCAATCTAACATCCCTAATGTCAATGATATCCAATGCAGTGTTATTTCCCAGACTCACAAAACTTGTAATGCTCCAATATGTATGAAACCAATCCTGATGCAAGGTAACATAGAAAGAATCCCCCGAATCAAGCAACTAACCTGAGAGTAAGTAGATGAAGCATCGATTCAAAAAAAAACTATCATCAGACTTTGTATTATCCTACACTTTTCCCTTGCCTTTCTCATTATGCATTTATGGCATTGCAACCTAATATGACCATGTTATCCACAATAATGACATGTGAAAGAAGACTTACATCCATGGACTTATTACAAGTTTGCCCAAGAGACTAAGCATTCCCCATGTTGGTTTGTGAGTTTCTACCACGATTATTATTGCCATTTACCACCATTTCTGCCTCTAATAATCAATGCATGAGAAGTGTGGACTATATTAACGCTCTTCCTATTTACCTCTTTTGTAATGATATAGAGCACTCTCTATGTCATTACATTCAAAACCGCCCTCAAGGGGATGAGTACGCATAGCAATACGAAAGGTGTCCCATGACTCAGGATGTATAAGCAAGAATAAAGACTTGATATTATCTTCAAATTGAATGTCATGTGATATCAGCTAGTTGAAAATGGAATGAAGCTCATTCAAATGAGTAGACATAGTCGTACCCTCCTTCATGGAAAGGTCCACAAGCTTCTTCAGCTAGTACAACTAAGATATAAGACTTTGCTTGTCATAAAGATCACGAATCTTTTTCCATAATGCATAAGCATCACCCCCAATGCCAATGACATTAAAATACACATGTTTTGATCATGACTGAATGATAGTGGACTTGCATGGCTCATCAAGTTTTGCCCAATCCTCTACATCACAAAGCTCATGCTTAATGCCCTCTAACTTCAATGGTTTAACCTACCTCTTCTACACCAAGACTTTCCATGTTTGTATTTTTCAATATTGGAAGTTATGGCCATTAAGTTTTTCAATATTGAAAATGGCACTATCGATTGAAGAACTTGCCATAATGAATACAATTGTCTACAAATGACAAGAGTACAAGCTGTTGTGGATATAGTAAAATAGCCCCAAGTTCGATTCAAAAGGGCGAGCAAAAGGGTGAAAACAAATGAGGGTATAGGTATCATATACAACAAGTAGATCGTGGGCCACCACATCATCAATAATTATAGCATGCTATCTCACTAGGGCTAGCCATATTATGTAGGAGACTCCTCTTCAGAGATCACAATACGTACCAATCAAATGCTCTAGTCGTCTCATATGCATCTTATCTTGATGGAAGATAATATCATGGCTACAGATAACCTACCGAACTTTGGATCCCAAAGAAGATAGCCCATTTAACTTGTGTCCCCACTTCAAGAAAGATGCATTTGCCAAACTTCAAATCCAACTTACTATACTTGTCTTTGGAAATATGGCCAAATGTCTTATATGCCTTCTTTGTGAATCGACCACCACCAAGAACAATGCATGGTAGTAGTAATTGCCTCAACCCAAAAGTGTTGAAATAAGCCTACTTGACTAAGATACTATGGAGCCTTTCTCATATAGTCCTGCTCATGCACTCTACAATACTATTCTGGGTAGGTTGTATGGGGTGGTTAACTAACGCTTAGTACCCCGCTCATTACATAGCTTCTCAAAAGCCTTAGAGACATACTCATCCCCATTATAGATTGTAGGCATTTCAACCTATACCCAGACTAGTTCTCAACCATGGTGAGAAAGCACTAAAACATAGGCAAAACATCGTATTTTTGCTTAATGCGATAGGTCCAAACCTTATGCAGAAAATCATCTTTGAAATACAAAACACTTTTGCACCACCCAAGGACTTCCAGTGCATGGGGCCACAAACATCTAAATGCACAAGAGTCAAAGGCTCACCCACATGCATAGAACATAACTTACTATGTGGGTTACGAGTTTGTCTACCATAAAGACAATGATCACATGATTCAAAAAAGAATAATCCAAGGGTGAGAGATACTAAAAATGGGTCAATACTTTCATTCCTTTCAAAGATGTGTGCCCAAGGTGATGATGCCATAAAGATACATGCAAAAGATTAGTTACAACCAATACATGGTCAACAAACCCAATAACAAGCAAAAGGTAGAGGTTTCCAACCTTAACATCTCTAGCAAAAACAAGACTGTCATGGGTAATCTGCCATAAAGAATCACCAAAAGATACATGGGATCTACCAACATCCAACTATCTAGCTAAAATACGGCTTTTTATCAAAGTTGAGATATGACATCCATCAATGAAGAACATATGGGGCACCGGTACCCAAAAACATTACCTATGCCAATGATATCCAATGCAATGTTATCCCCTAGTTTAACTAAGCTTGTAATAGTACAGTAACAATGAAACCCATGGCGATGTAAGGTAATATGGAAGGAAACCCTTGAATTAAGAAACCAACATTGAGAGTAAGTGAACACTCCATCATTCAAATAAGTAGCATCACAAGAGGTAACATTGCAAGAATGTAGTCATCAAAGCTATACTTCAATGCATTTATTTCCTCTATCTTCACATTGGACTTAAGTAAAATTTCCATGGACTTTGCATTTCCCTATTCTTTCCCCTTGCATTTCTATTACACCTATCATTGTGCATTTTATGGCATTATGCCCTAATGTGATTCTACTACGCATAATAATGACATGCCAAAGAGGACTTACAACAACGGGACTTACTACTAGATTACCCACAAGATTGAGACTTGCCCCTATTGGGTTGCAAGTCTCTACCACTATTATTATTACCAGTTCCACCATTTCTGCCTCTAACAGTTAATGCATGAGAAGCAGGAGCTATGTCAATATTCTTCTTATTACTTCTTCTATCAATAGAGCACTCTCTACATCACTACATTTAAAACCACCCTCAAGGGGATTAGCACTCATACTAGTGCAAAAAGTATCCCATGACTCAAGTAGTGTGAGAAGCAAAAGGCTCGATGTTATCCTCAAACTTGATGTCTTGTGAAACAAGCTAGCTAAAAATAGAGCAGAACTCATTCAAATGAGTAGACACAAGGTGCCCTCTTTCATGTGAAGGTCGATAAGCTTCTTCAACCAATACAACTAAGATTCTATAAAGAATAATCAATCAGAACAAGATGAGAAGTGAGAACATTCTCAAGCCTAAGAAAGATTTCATGCAAAGACACAACCTCACTCTCTCCTACTTCACTATACCCCAAGAATTCAAGTGAGAAAGTAGAAAAAACTCAACAACTTAAGAAACTCGCAAGTATTTCAATCCCCATTGTAGTA
Source organism: Lygodium microphyllum (assembly GCF_053477565.2). Lineage (NCBI taxonomy): Eukaryota > Viridiplantae > Streptophyta > Polypodiopsida > Schizaeales > Lygodiaceae > Lygodium > Lygodium microphyllum. Next base: position 146,175,475 of record NC_141135.1, on the reverse strand, counting down.
GTCCAAATGGTTCAAAGAGAACTTGTGATGGTTTCCAAATCTACAGCAAAAGAAAAGAATCGAATTCGACATTATTTTTGCACTACCACGATGCACACTAAGATGGAGAGAGAGAGAGAGAGAGAGAGAGAGAGAGAGAGAGAGAGAGAGAGAGAGAGAGAGAGAGAGAGAGAGAGAGAGAGAGAAAGTCGAAAACATTGTCTCCATTGTGATGATTGTTGATTGCAACACACACTAAGATCATCACTAGAGTTAACTATGGGATGGAGAGTGAGTGAGTGAGAGAGAGAGAGAGAGAGAGAGAGAGAGAGAGAGAGAGAGAGAGAGAGAGAGAGAGAGCGTGTGTGTGTGTGTGTGTGTGTGTGTGTGTGTGTGTGTGTGTGTGATCAGCATGCTAGACTGTAGTCTAACGAATAGCAATCATATGGAAAGAAGGGCAACCACCATTCATTAAGCAAGAAAGAGAGAAGCACAATTCAGATCTTGAAAAGAGTAGTTACAAGAAGAGAGAAGGGAAGTTAATCCGATCAAAGAGGAAACTAGCATAGTGATAAAAAGGGGGTAGGCTATACAATAGCTTTTAAAAAAACTCAAGGGCTCTTTTCATTCTTCCATATGCTGAGAGAGAGAGAGAGAGAGAGAGAGAGAGAGAGAGAGAGAGAGAGGGAGAGAGAGAGAGGTGGGGAGGGAGGGAGAGGGAGTTAAGATAGAGTAGTCAATGAAGAGAAGTTTGAGAAAAAGAGCTCATCACCAAATTTCAAATTCCAAGAGAATATTCCCTACTCATCCTCACCATCTTCATCACCCTCCTTGCCACGCACCCTTATTATCTCTCCATTCAAACCCACTACTTATCCTTCTCAATACCCTGATTGAACTCTCTATCTACTCTACTCTTACCATATTTCCAATCCAAATTCTACTCCCCACTCATTATCCACCCAAGGTCATGTACAACCCACTATTCTAATATTTGGAAGCATTATATTATTTTCTCCATTTTCTTTCTACCAAGTTCACTCTCCGAGAACTATTTTCCCCTTCAAGAGCCACAAACTTGTATTACTTAGCCACACTCTATATCATTGTTGCCTTATGCTCATTGCCTTGCTAAGCCTCAATTTGAGGATGTATGAGCCTTACAAGACCAATGAAGACCCAAGAAGGATGTGCTAGGAGAGTTCATGTGTTCTTGTTGGCCCCAAAGCAAATGAGTGTAAGAGCTACGCAAGAAGTAGTGCATTCAAACAAGGTCCCCATCACATAGGCTCAAGCCCACATGCCCATCTTGTACTTAGAAAGTACATTTTGTTAATAATGAGAATAGTGGAAAAATATTGATTTAAATATTAGATAGAGTATAGGATAACCCTTGTTCAAAGGACCCTTATGCATATCCTAGAACTTAAGTAGATGGATAATAGTATAGTTGCCTAGGAGGGAATTTCTAAAAGGAGCATCCCCTCCCATGATGGGACCAATGCTTGCATAGTGATCTAACTTAATATTAGCTAAAGTATTTCTTTTTTAGCAATGATAGAACAATTATTTAATAGCCAAAATGCAACTATCAGGGAATTCAAGTGGTTGAAGCTTGCTTGGCATCTTGACACATTTTGCTTTTACTATTTGGCAACTTAGGCATTCAATGACATGTTTAGGTAGATCACTTCTTAGCTTCTCTAATGGTAGCTCTTCCTAGCTATGTTGAGTGTCTTGGCATAGCCAAGATTTCCTAGGATTGGATAATCACATGCCTCCCAATGTATCTTCTTCTTCAACTCTTGACTTGGTTGGAACGCATAACCTTCTTTTGAAGTACACAAGCTCCTCCTCAACGAAGAAGTCTTAAAACTTAGGTTGTAACTTAGGGTCTTGTTTTTTAAGTTGAACATCTCTTCTTAACTATTAGTATTTTGTATCATTTTCAACTTCTTCCCTTGGCAAATAGGATGATGGGGTTGCTAGGTATTGACATTATAGAAGGTCCTTCCAAAGTATCTTCTTCTTTAGTTGTTGACTTGGATGGAAGGCATAACCTTCTTTTGAAGTACACAAGGCTCCTCCTCAATAGAGAAGTCTTGATAATTAGGTTGTAACTTAGGGACTTGTTTCTTACATTGAACAACTCTTCTTACTATTGATATTTTGGATCCTTTTTAGCTTCTTCCATTGCCAACTGGATGATAGGGTTATTGGGGATTAACAATAGAGAAGCTAAGGATTTTGCCCTTAAAGGTTCTTCCAAAATGGGAGCATGAGGGTGAAAGGTAGAGCCTAAGTGCAATTAAAAAGTGGAAGCAAAAGCAAAGCAAGAGCTACAGCGAATGGAGCAAGAGAGCAAGAGAGAGAGACACTGTATGTGGAAACTCCAACATCACAATGTGTGAGTATCCTTTCCTTATTTGATAGTCATTAAAATAATAAATAATTAAGTGATAGTGATAGTTACCCACCACCTACAATGTACATGTGTGCAAGTACAGTGTACAATGAGTAAATGTGGGTGGCTAGGCATATGTGCCTTTACCCCAAATAACCTCCCACTTAAAGGCAAATGTGCCACGAAGAGAAAAGTACAAATGTACATAAACTACAATAGGATGAGGAAAAACCTCAACTCATCCTATGCCTATCAACCTCCCAAGAAAGGCATATCAATGCATTGGGAGACTTTTAGTGAGCAAATCTGCAGTACTCATATCCAAGAAATCTTAACAAACTCAACATACATATCTTCTACCACCTCCCTGATGAAGTGATAACGCACTTGAATGTGCTTTGTCTTCACATGGAAGACTGGATTATGGGCCAATTCAATGGCACTCATAAAATCCAAATGAATGTGTAGGAGTCATCATCATACAAATCTATAAGTAGATAGTCTAACCATAAGGTCTTCTTATAAAGCCTTAGTGGCTACAATGTACTCAACCTTAGTGGCAGACAAGGCTATGCATTTTTGCACCTTGGATGTCCAAGAGATATGACCTCTAGCATAGGTAAAGAGATACCCAAAGGTAGAGTTCCTACTATCTACATATCCTACATAATCAATCTGAGTCACCGTAGCCCATAAATTCTATATCATGGCTACCATAACAAATGCATATATCTATCGTGTCTTTTAGGTATCTCATAATACCCTTCATGGCATCCCAATGTCACCTATCAAGTGTAGCTATATAAATTGCCACATGCAAATGTTGTGTGAGGACGAGTGGCTATCATAGCATATATCAAACTGCCCATTGCATATGCATTCGAAACCCTGTCTATCATAGCATACATCGTCCAACTGTCTAGCAAAGAGTAGGCTTTTGGTCAAAGATTGTATATGATGTAGATGAAGAGCACCCTGCCACAGCACAATATGAACCACGAACCGGCTAGGTAGAGGTTGCAAATACATTGCTGGCCATGAAAACTTGCAAGAAAACTCTCCTTCTCACCATGAACCCATGCCCTCAAAACACACAAGAGGAAGGCACACAAGAAATTGGACAATTCTTCCATCCTGACCCTCTTCCTCTTCCTCACTCTCCATTAGATCTTGCAAAGGAGCACAAGAGAGGGAAGCAAGAACAAGAAGGCAAGTGTTGTGCCAAAATGAGAGAGAAGGAAATGAAGCGTGAAAGGAGAAGATAAAGGGAGAGAGAGGGTGTAACCACCTCAACCTCCCACCTCCTCAAATCACCCGACAAGCCTCCTCCTTTTCTTTTCTTGATATATAAAATTAAATTGCATACATCTTGGCTAAGGTCTAAAGACCCTTCAATTTTTGGAATGAGACAAAAGGTGTTTGACCTTCCCTTTCTTTTCAACATTTTTTAATGTGAGCCTTTTGGACTACACATTTTACATTGCTTCATATTTGATTTTTTTCCAAGAGAGTACAAAAGCAAAGTGTCAATTTGCAAAGGATGTTTCCATGTTGAGCACATTTTTGTGCCTTTATTTGCACATATTTCTTGGTCATCATTCCTCCCACGCTTAAGTGTGAAGCGTCCCTGCGAACAAATTTGAAGAAGAACCATGATCAGCTCTTGAACAAATCTTCATCTTCATCTTCGGTCTTCATTTTCTTTGTATTGCCATTGGATAGGGAAAAGAAAATAACCACACAATAGAAAAACACAACTAGGTCGTAAAGCCTAGGTAGCAAACACCCAAAACAACAAAAACACAAAGGATAGGGTTTTCCAGCAATATTGCACACAAGGACATCTTCACACGTAGCGTAGATAGGAAAACAACCATGCAATGAAGCACATTAAAAGGAACCCAAGAAGGATATGAAAATAAAGTACACCCTCGCTAAGGATATTACATTCATGTACTCCACCCGGTCTATGGATTTCAGAAAAGAAAAGGATAAGAAGTTTTATTGAAGAAAAGAAATTAAAGAATAGAAAACAGTCTTGTGTGATTGGAGTAGGATGATCTTGGTGAAGGGTCATGTTAGGATAGAAAATAGAATGTATGTAAAGGAGCCTTAGAGAAGATTTTGATTATGAAAGTTTTAAATCCTTTCTTTAAAGTATTCAAGAAAAAATGAAAAGAAAAGGTAGATTGAATGGATCTCGGCATTGCCAATTGATTATGAAGATAAAAGGATGAGGAAAGTGCTCCATCGTGTGCTTGAATAGGAGGGTAGGAAGCATCGCGCCACACTCTACGTCCATGGTGATGCATCACTCTGTAGCTTGATCCCTTCCTTGAAAGCTCTTCTCTACGTCATTCCTTGTTCAAATCCTCAATCGTCTGCACAAAAGAAATACTCCTGCTTGTCGTTTGGAAAATCCGTAAGTGGGGGAGACGAGCAGTCCAGCGTTGCCTTTATGATGCGAGAGTTTGCTGGGAAGGTTGTCTGCACTACTTTGCTGTGAGATCTGCATCATCTAAAGATCAAATCCTTCTTCTTCTTCGTCTTGTGTAGAGACACAAAACAAGCCTTGACACTGGCCATAGGATTGCTGCAGATAGAAGAATGGAGGTTGTTCGTCTTGACATCACTGAGGGACTAGGTCTCCTGAAGACGAGGCACTGTAGAGGCAGTGGGGAAGTCGAAGTGTTGCAGAGCGCGCTGATAAAAGACACGCGTTAATCTTTGACGGCATGAGCATCTGCCTCAATGAGCAATTTTGGGCGCACTTTTGGATCGAGATGATTGAAGATGAGTAGTAAAAGGCTATGGGAGCAATGCTATGGCGTGGAGGAGAGAGGAAGTCAAGGCGAAACAAGTGTGGCGATTGCAAGCCTAACCAAATAGAGTCATTGAGGCTCGTGCAATTGTGCAGAGACAAATGGAAAATTGGCTATTGTAATGGGTATGACAGTGATCTGCAACCATCTCCTTCTTCATCTTCTCATTGAAATATCCCTTCTCTTCTCAGTTTTAGAAAAACCCATCTCTCTCCTTCTTCAGGATGCAACCAAGAATGAAGCTTTCCATGGCCCAAATCTGACCGTGAACCCTTTGAAGCTCTTGCAACTTCATAGCCACCTCTTTCCCGGCCAGTGCACCAAATGAAGAGCACCCTGCCACGGCACAATATGAACCACGAACCGGCTAGGTAGAGGCTGCAAATACATTGCTGGCCATGAAAACCTACAAGAAAACTCTCCTTCTCACCATGAACCCATGCCCTCAAAACACACAAGAGGAAGGCACACAAGAAATTGGACAATTCTTCCATCCTCACCCTCTTCTTCTTCCTCACTCTCCATTAGATCTTGCAAAGGAGCACAAGAGAGGGAAGCAAGAACAAGAAGGCAAGTGTTGTGCCAAAATGAGAGAGAGGGAAATGAAGCGTGAAAGGAGAAGATAAAGGAAGAGAGAGGGTGTAACCACCTCAACCTCCCACCTCCTCAAATCACCCGACAAGCCTCCTCCTTTTCTTTTCTTGATATATAAAATTAAATTGCATACATCTTGGCTAAGGTCTAAAGACCCTTCAATTTTTGGAATGAGACAAAAGGTGTTTGACCTTCCCTTTCTTTCCAACATTTTTTAATGTGAGCCTTTTGGACTACACATTTTACATTGCTTCATATTTGATTTTTTTCCAAGAGAGTACAAAAGCAAAGTGTCAATTTGCAAAGGATGTTTCCATGTTGAGCACATTTTTGTGCCTTTATTTGCACATATTTCTTGGTCATCAGTAGATTATATAAAACAAAAGAGTTTCTTGAAGAAAAATGCAATCTAACATCCCTAATGTCAATGATATCCAATGCAGTGTTATTTCCCAGACTCACAAAACTTGTAATGCTCCAATATGTATGAAACCAATCCTGATGCAAGGTAACATAGAAAGAATCCCCCGAATCAAGCAACTAACCTGAGAGTAAGTAGATGAAGCATCGATTCAAAAAAAAACTATCATCAGACTTTGTATTATCCTACACTTTTCCCTTGCCTTTCTCATTATGCATTTATGGCATTGCAACCTAATATGACCATGTTATCCACAATAATGACATGTGAAAGAAGACTTACATCCATGGACTTATTACAAGTTTGCCCAAGAGACTAAGCATTCCCCATGTTGGTTTGTGAGTTTCTACCACGATTATTATTGCCATTTACCACCATTTCTGCCTCTAATAATCAATGCATGAGAAGTGTGGACTATATTAACGCTCTTCCTATTTACCTCTTTTGTAATGATATAGAGCACTCTCTATGTCATTACATTCAAAACCGCCCTCAAGGGGATGAGTACGCATAGCAATACGAAAGGTGTCCCATGACTCAGGATGTATAAGCAAGAATAAAGACTTGATATTATCTTCAAATTGAATGTCATGTGATATCAGCTAGTTGAAAATGGAATGAAGCTCATTCAAATGAGTAGACATAGTCGTACCCTCCTTCATGGAAAGGTCCACAAGCTTCTTCAGCTAGTACAACTAAGATATAAGACTTTGCTTGTCATAAAGATCACGAATCTTTTTCCATAATGCATAAGCATCACCCCCAATGCCAATGACATTAAAATACACATGTTTTGATCATGACTGAATGATAGTGGACTTGCATGGCTCATCAAGTTTTGCCCAATCCTCTACATCACAAAGCTCATGCTTAATGCCCTCTAACTTCAATGGTTTAACCTACCTCTTCTACACCAAGACTTTCCATGTTTGTATTTTTCAATATTGGAAGTTATGGCCATTAAGTTTTTCAATATTGAAAATGGCACTATCGATTGAAGAACTTGCCATAATGAATACAATTGTCTACAAATGACAAGAGTACAAGCTGTTGTGGATATAGTAAAATAGCCCCAAGTTCGATTCAAAAGGGCGAGCAAAAGGGTGAAAACAAATGAGGGTATAGGTATCATATACAACAAGTAGATCGTGGGCCACCACATCATCAATAATTATAGCATGCTATCTCACTAGGGCTAGCCATATTATGTAGGAGACTCCTCTTCAGAGATCACAATACGTACCAATCAAATGCTCTAGTCGTCTCATATGCATCTTATCTTGATGGAAGATAATATCATGGCTACAGATAACCTACCGAACTTTGGATCCCAAAGAAGATAGCCCATTTAACTTGTGTTCCCACTTCAAGAAAGATGCATTTGCCAAACTTCAAATCCAACTTACTATACTTGTCTTTGGAAATATGGCCAAATGTCTTATATGCCTTCTTTGTGAATCGACCACCACCAAGAACAATGCATGGTAGTAGTAATTGCCTCAACCCAAAAGTGTTGAAATAAGCCTACTTGACTAAGATACTATGGAGCCTTTCTCATATAGTCCTGCTCATGCACTCTACAATACTATTCTGGGTAGGTTGTATGGGGTGGTTAACTAACGCTTAGTACCCCGCTCATTACATAGCTTCTCAAAAGCCTTAGAGACATACTCATCCCCATTATAGATTGTAGGCATTTCAACCTATACCCAGACTAGTTCTCAACCATGGTGAGAAAGCACTAAAACATAGGCAAAACATCGTATTTTTGCTTAATGCGATAGGTCCAAACCTTATGCAGAAAATCATCTTTGAAATACAAAACACTTTTGCACCACCCAAGGACTTCCAGTGCATGGGGCCACAAACATCTAAATGCACAAGAGTCAAAGGCTCACCCACATGCATAGAACATAACTTACTATGTGGGTTACGAGTTTGTCTACCATAAAGACAATGATCACATGATTCAAAAAAGAATAATCCAAGGGTGAGAGATACTAAAAATGGGTCAATACTTTCATTCCTTTCAAAGATGTGTGCCCAAGGTGATGATGCCATAAAGATACATGCAAAAGATTAGTTACAACCAATACATGGTCAACAAACCCAATAACAAGCAAAAGGTAGAGGTTTCCAACCTTAACATCTCTAGCAAAAACAAGACTGTCATGGGTAATCTGCCATAAAGAATCACCAAAAGATACATGGGATCTACCAACATCCAACTATCTAGCTAAAATACGGCTTTTTATCAAAGTTGAGATATGACATCCATCAATGAAGAACATATGGGGCACCGGTACCCAAAAACATTACCTATGCCAATGATATCCAATGCAATGTTATCCCCTAGTTTAACTAAGCTTGTAATAGTACAGTAACAATGAAACCCATGGCGATGTAAGGTAATATGGAAGGAAACCCTTGAATTAAGAAACCAACATTGAGAGTAAGTGAACACTCCATCATTCAAATAAGTAGCATCACAAGAGGTAACATTGCAAGAATGTAGTCATCAAAGCTATACTTCAATGCATTTATTTCCTCTATCTTCACATTGGACTTAAGTAAAATTTCCATGGACTTTGCATTTCCCTATTCTTTCCCCTTGCATTTCTATTACACCTATCATTGTGCATTTTATGGCATTATGCCCTAATGTGATTCTACTACGCATAATAATGACATGCCAAAGAGGACTTACAACAACGGGACTTACTACTAGATTACCCACAAGATTGAGACTTGCCCCTATTGGGTTGCAAGTCTCTACCACTATTATTATTACCAGTTCCACCATTTCTGCCTCTAACAGTTAATGCATGAGAAGCAGGAGCTATGTCAATATTCTTCTTATTACTTCTTCTATCAATAGAGCACTCTCTACATCACTACATTTAAAACCACCCTCAAGGGGATTAGCACTCATACTAGTGCAAAAAGTATCCCATGACTCAAGTAGTGTGAGAAGCAAAAGGCTCGATGTTATCCTCAAACTTGATGTCTTGTGAAACAAGCTAGCTAAAAATAGAGCAGAACTCATTCAAATGAGTAGACACAAGGTGCCCTCTTTCATGTGAAGGTCGATAAGCTTCTTCAACCAATACAACTAAGATTCTATAAAGAATAATCAATCAGAACAAGATGAGAAGTGAGAACATTCTCAAGCCTAAGAAAGATTTCATGCAAAGACACAACCTCACTCTCTCCTACTTCACTATACCCCAAGAATTCAAGTGAGAAAGTAGAAAAAACTCAACAACTTAAGAAACTCGCAAGTATTTCAATCCCCATTGTAGTAGTCCAAATGGTTCAAAGAGAACTTGTGATGGTTTCCAAATCTACAGCAAAAGAAAAGAATCGAATTCGACATTATTTTTGCACTACCACGATGCACACTAAGATGGAGAGAGAGAGAGAGAGAGAGAGAGAGAGAGAGAGAGAGAGAGAGAGAGAGAGAGAGAGAGAGAGAGAAAGTCGAAAACATTGTCTCCATTGTGATGATTGTTGATTGCAACACACACTAAGATCATCACTAGAGTTAACTATGGGATGGAGAGTGAGTGAGTGAGTGAGAGAGAGAGAGAGAGAGAGAGAGAGAGAGAGAGAGAGAGAGAGAGAGAGAGAGAGAGAGAGAGAGAGCGTGTGTGTGTGTGTGTGTGTGTGTGTGTGTGTGATCAGCATGCTAGACTGTAGTCTAACGAATAGCAATCATATGGAAAGAAGGGCAACCACCATTCATTAAGCAAGAAAGAGAGAAGCACAATTCAGATCTTGAAAAGAGTAGTTACAAGAAGAGAGAAGGGAAGTTGATCCGATCAAAGAGGAAACTAGCATAGTGATAAAAAGGGGGTAGGCTATACAATAGCTTTTAAAAAAACTCAAGGGCTCTTTTCATTCTTCCATATGCTGAGAGAGAGAGAGAGAGAGAGAGAGAGAGAGAGAGAGAGAGAGAGAGAGAGAGAGAGAGAGAGAGAGAGAGAGAGAGAGAGAGAGAGAGAGGGAGGGAGAGAGGGAGAGAGAGAGAGGTGGGGAGGGAGGGAGAGGGAGTTAAGATAGAGTAGTCAATGAAGAGAAGTTTGAGAAAAAGAGCTCATCACCAAATTTCAAATTCCAAGAGAATATTCCCTACTCATCCTCACCATCTTCATCACCCTCCTTGCCACGCACCCTTATTATCTCTCCATTCAAACCCACTACTTATCCTTCTCAATACCCTGATTGAACTCTCTATCTACTCTACTCTTACCATATTTCCAATCCAAATTCTACTCCCCACTCATTATCCACCCAAGGTCATGTACAACCCACTATTCTAATATTTGGAAGCATTATATTATTTTCTCCATTTTCTTTCTACCAAGTTCACTCTCCGAGAACTATTTTCCCCTTCAAGAGCCACAAACTTGTATTACTTAGCCACACTCTATATCATTGTTGCCTTATGCTCATTGCCTTGCTAAGCCTCAATTTGAGGATGTATGAGCCTTACAAGACCAATGAAGACCCAAGAAGGATGTGCTAGGAGAGTTCATGTGTTCTTGTTGGCCCCAAAGCAAATGAGTGTAAGAGCTACGCAAGAAGTAGTGCATTCAAACAAGGTCCCCATCACATAGGCTCAAGCCCACATGCCCATCTTGTACTTAGAAAGTACATTTTGTTAATAATGAGAATAGTGGAAAAATATTGATTTAAATATTAGATAGAGTATAGGATAACCCTTGTTCAAAGGACCCTTATGCATATCCTAGAACTTAAGTAGATGGATAATAGTATAGTTGCCTAGGAGGGAATTTCTAAAAGGAGCATCCCCTCCCATGATGGGACCAATGCTTGCATAGTGATCTAACTTAATATTAGCTAAAGTATTTCTTTTTTAGCAATGATAGAACAATTATTTAATAGCCAAAATGCAACTATCAGGGAATTCAAGTGGTTGAAGCTTGCTTGGCATCTTGACACATTTTGCTTTTACTATTTGGCAACTTAGGCATTCAATGACATGTTTAGGTAGATCACTTCTTAGCTTCTCTAATGGTAGCTCTTCCTAGCTATGTTGAGTGTCTTGGCATAGCCAAGATTTCCTAAGATTGGATAATCACATGCCTCCCAATGTATCTTCTTCTTCAACTCTTGACTTGGTTGGAACGCATAACCTTCTTTTGAAGTACACAAGCTCCTCCTCAACGAAGAAGTCTTAAAACTTAGGTTGTAACTTAGGGTCTTGTTTTTTAAGTTGAACATCTCTTCTTAACTATTAGTATTTTGTATCATTTTCAACTTCTTCCCTTGGCAAATAGGATGATGGGGTTGCTAGGTATTGACATTATAGAAGGTCCTTCCAAAGTATCTTCTTCTTTAGTTGTTGACTTGGATGGAAGGCATAACCTTCTTTTGAAGTACACAAGGCTCCTCCTCAATAGAGAAGTCTTGATAATTAGGTTGTAACTTAGGGACTTGTTTCTTACATTGAACAACTCTTCTTACTATTGATATTTTGGATCCTTTTTAGCTTCTTCCATTGCCAACTGGATGATAGGGTTATTGGGGATTAACAATAGAGAAGCTAAGGATTTTGCCCTTAAAGGTTCTTCCAAAATGGGAGCATGAGGGTGAAAGGTAGAGCCTAAGTGCAATTAAAAAGTGGAAGCAAAAGCAAAGCAAGAGCTACAGCGAATGGAGCAAGAGAGCAAGAGAGAGAGACACTGTATGTGGAAACTCCAACATCACAATGTGTGAGTATCCTTTCCTTATTTGATAGTCATTAAAATAATAAATAATTAAGTGATAGTGATAGTTACCCACCACCTACAATGTACATGTGTGCAAGTACAGTGTACAATGAGTAAATGTGGGTGGCTAGGCATATGTGCCTTTACCCCAAATAACCTCCCACTTAAAGGCAAATGTGCCACGAAGAGAAAAGTACAAATGTACATAAACTACAATAGGATGAGGAAAAACCTCAACTCATCCTATGCCTATCAACCTCCCAAGAAAGGCATATCAATGCATTGGGAGACTTTTAGTGAGCAAATCTGCAGTACTCATATCCAAGAAATCTTAACAAACTCAACATACATATCTTCTACCACCTCCCTGATGAAGTGATAACGCACTTGAATGTGCTTTGTCTTCACATGGAAGACTGGATTATGGGCCAATTCAATGGCACTCATAAAATCCAAATGAATGTGTAGGAGTCATCATCATACAAATCTATAAGTAGATAGTCTAACCATAAGGTCTTCTTATAAAGCCTTAGTGGCTACAATGTACTCAACCTTAGTGGCAGACAAGGCTATGCATTTTTGCACCTTGGATGTCCAAGAGATATGACCTCTAGCATAGGTAAAGAGATACCCAAAGGTAGAGTTCCTACTATCTACATATCCTACATAATCAATCTGAGTCACCGTAGCCCATAAATTCTATATCATGGCTACCATAACAAATGCATATATCTATCGTGTCTTTTAGGTATCTCATAATACCCTTCATGGCATCCCAATGTCACCTATCAAGTGTAGCTATATAAATTGCCACATGCAAATGTTGTGTGAGGACGAGTGGCTATCATAGCATATATCAAACTGCCCATTGCATATGCATTCGAAACCCTGTCTATCATAGCATACATCGTCCAACTGTCTAGCAAAGAGTAGGCTTTTGGTCAAAGATTGTATATGATGTAGATGAAGAGCACCCTGCCACAGCACAATATGAACCACGAACCGGCTAGGTAGAGGTTGCAAATACATTGCTGGCCATGAAAACTTGCAAGAAAACTCTCCTTCTCACCATGAACCCATGCCCTCAAAACACACAAGAGGAAGGCACACAAGAAATTGGACAATTCTTCCATCCTGACCCTCTTCCTCTTCCTCACTCTCCATTAGATCTTGCAAAGGAGCACAAGAGAGGGAAGCAAGAACAAGAAGGCAAGTGTTGTGCCAAAATGAGAGAGAAGGAAATGAAGCGTGAAAGGAGAAGATAAAGGGAGAGAGAGGGTGTAACCACCTCAACCTCCCACCTCCTCAAATCACCCGACAAGCCTCCTCCTTTTCTTTTCTTGATATATAAAATTAAATTGCATACATCTTGGCTAAGGTCTAAAGACCCTTCAATTTTTGGAATGAGACAAAAGGTGTTTGACCTTCCCTTTCTTTTCAACATTTTTTAATGTGAGCCTTTTGGACTACACATTTTACATTGCTTCATATTTGATTTTTTTCCAAGAGAGTACAAAAGCAAAGTGTCAATTTGCAAAGGATGTTTCCATGTTGAGCACATTTTTGTGCCTTTATTTGCACATATTTCTTGGTCATCATTCCTCCCACGCTTAAGTGTGAAGCGTCCCTGCGAACAAATTTGAAGAAGAACCATGATCAGCTCTTGAACAAATCTTCATCTTCATCTTCGGTCTTCATTTTCTTTGTATTGCCATTGGATAGGGAAAAGAAAATAACCACACAATAGAAAAACACAACTAGGTCGTAAAGCCTAGGTAGCAAACACCCAAAACAACAAAAACACAAAGGATAGGGTTTTCCAGCAATATTGCACACAAGGACATCTTCACACGTAGCGTAGATAGGAAAACAACCATGCAATGAAGCACATTAAAAGGAACCCAAGAAGGATATGAAAATAAAGTACACCCTCGCTAAGGATATTACATTCATGTACTCCACCCGGTCTATGGATTTCAGAAAAGAAAAGGATAAGAAGTTTTATTGAAGAAAAGAAATTAAAGAATAGAAAACAGTCTTGTGTGATTGGAGTAGGATGATCTTGGTGAAGGGTCATGTTAGGATAGAAAATAGAATGTATGTAAAGGAGCCTTAGAGAAGATTTTGATTATGAAAGTTTTAAATCCTTTCTTTAAAGTATTCAAGAAAAAATGAAAAGAAAAGGTAGATTGAATGGATCTCGGCATTGCCAATTGATTATGAAGATAAAAGGATGAGGAAAGTGCTCCATCGTGTGCTTGAATAGGAGGGTAGGAAGCATCGCGCCACACTCTACGTCCATGGTGATGCATCACTCTGTAGCTTGATCCCTTCCTTGAAAGCTCTTCTCTACGTCATTCCTTGTTCAAATCCTCAATCGTCTGCACAAAAGAAATACTCCTGCTTGTCGTTTGGAAAATCCGTAAGTGGGGGAGACGAGCAGTCCAGCGTTGCCTTTATGATGCGAGAGTTTGCTGGGAAGGTTGTCTGCACTACTTTGCTGTGAGATCTGCATCATCTAAAGATCAAATCCTTCTTCTTCTTCGTCTTGTGTAGAGACACAAAACAAGCCTTGACACTGGCCATAGGATTGCTGCAGATAGAAGAATGGAGGTTGTTCGTCTTGACATCACTGAGGGACTAGGTCTCCTGAAGACGAGGCACTGTAGAGGCAGTGGGGAAGTCGAAGTGTTGCAGAGCGCGCTGATAAAAGACACGCGTTAATCTTTGACGGCATGAGCATCTGCCTCAATGAGCAATTTTGGGCGCACTTTTGGATCGAGATGATTGAAGATGAGTAGTAAAAGGCTATGGGAGCAATGCTATGGCGTGGAGGAGAGAGGAAGTCAAGGCGAAACAAGTGTGGCGATTGCAAGCCTAACCAAATAGAGTCATTGAGGCTCGTGCAATTGTGCAGAGACAAATGGAAAATTGGCTATTGTAATGGGTATGACAGTGATCTGCAACCATCTCCTTCTTCATCTTCTCATTGAAATATCCCTTCTCTTCTCAGTTTTAGAAAAACCCATCTCTCTCCTTCTTCAGGATGCAACCAAGAATGAAGCTTTCCATGGCCCAAATCTGACCGTGAACCCTTTGAAGCTCTTGCAACTTCATAGCCACCTCTTTCCCGGCCAGTGCACCAAATGAAGAGCACCCTGCCACGGCACAATATGAACCACGAACCGGCTAGGTAGAGGCTGCAAATACATTGCTGGCCATGAAAACCTACAAGAAAACTCTCCTTCTCACCATGAACCCATGCCCTCAAAACACACAAGAGGAAGGCACACAAGAAATTGGACAATTCTTCCATCCTCACCCTCTTCTTCTTCCTCACTCTCCATTAGATCTTGCAAAGGAGCACAAGAGAGGGAAGCAAGAACAAGAAGGCAAGTGTTGTGCCAAAATGAGAGAGAGGGAAATGAAGCGTGAAAGGAGAAGATAAAGGAAGAGAGAGGGTGTAACCACCTCAACCTCCCACCTCCTCAAATCACCCGACAAGCCTCCTCCTTTTCTTTTCTTGATATATAAAATTAAATTGCATACATCTTGGCTAAGGTCTAAAGACCCTTCAATTTTTGGAATGAGACAAAAGGTGTTTGACCTTCCCTTTCTTTCCAACATTTTTTAATGTGAGCCTTTTGGACTACACATTTTACATTGCTTCATATTTGATTTTTTTCCAAGAGAGTACAAAAGCAAAGTGTCAATTTGCAAAGGATGTTTCCATGTTGAGCACATTTTTGTGCCTTTATTTGCACATATTTCTTGGTCATCAGTAGATTATATAAAACAAAAGAGTTTCTTGAAGAAAAATGCAATCTAACATCCCTAATGTCAATGATATCCAATGCAGTGTTATTTCCCAGACTCACAAAACTTGTAATGCTCCAATATGTATGAAACCAATCCTGATGCAAGGTAACATAGAAAGAATCCCCCGAATCAAGCAACTAACCTGAGAGTAAGTAGATGAAGCATCGATTCAAAAAAAAACTATCATCAGACTTTGTATTATCCTACACTTTTCCCTTGCCTTTCTCATTATGCATTTATGGCATTGCAACCTAATATGACCATGTTATCCACAATAATGACATGTGAAAGAAGACTTACATCCATGGACTTATTACAAGTTTGCCCAAGAGACTAAGCATTCCCCATGTTGGTTTGTGAGTTTCTACCACGATTATTATTGCCATTTACCACCATTTCTGCCTCTAATAATCAATGCATGAGAAGTGTGGACTATATTAACGCTCTTCCTATTTACCTCTTTTGTAATGATATAGAGCACTCTCTATGTCATTACATTCAAAACCGCCCTCAAGGGGATGAGTACGCATAGCAATACGAAAGGTGTCCCATGACTCAGGATGTATAAGCAAGAATAAAGACTTGATATTATCTTCAAATTGAATGTCATGTGATATCAGCTAGTTGAAAATGGAATGAAGCTCATTCAAATGAGTAGACATAGTCGTACCCTCCTTCATGGAAAGGTCCACAAGCTTCTTCAGCTAGTACAACTAAGATATAAGACTTTGCTTGTCATAAAGATCACGAATCTTTTTCCATAATGCATAAGCATCACCCCCAATGCCAATGACATTAAAATACACATGTTTTGATCATGACTGAATGATAGTGGACTTGCATGGCTCATCAAGTTTTGCCCAATCCTCTACATCACAAAGCTCATGCTTAATGCCCTCTAACTTCAATGGTTTAACCTACCTCTTCTACACCAAGACTTTCCATGTTTGTATTTTTCAATATTGGAAGTTATGGCCATTAAGTTTTTCAATATTGAAAATGGCACTATCGATTGAAGAACTTGCCATAATGAATACAATTGTCTACAAATGACAAGAGTACAAGCTGTTGTGGATATAGTAAAATAGCCCCAAGTTCGATTCAAAAGGGCGAGCAAAAGGGTGAAAACAAATGAGGGTATAGGTATCATATACAACAAGTAGATCGTGGGCCACCACATCATCAATAATTATAGCATGCTATCTCACTAGGGCTAGCCATATTATGTAGGAGACTCCTCTTCAGAGATCACAATACGTACCAATCAAATGCTCTAGTCGTCTCATATGCATCTTATCTTGATGGAAGATAATATCATGGCTACAGATAACCTACCGAACTTTGGATCCCAAAGAAGATAGCCCATTTAACTTGTGTTCCCACTTCAAGAAAGATGCATTTGCCAAACTTCAAATCCAACTTACTATACTTGTCTTTGGAAATATGGCCAAATGTCTTATATGCCTTCTTTGTGAATCGACCACCACCAAGAACAATGCATGGTAGTAGTAATTGCCTCAACCCAAAAGTGTTGAAATAAGCCTACTTGACTAAGATACTATGGAGCCTTTCTCATATAGTCCTGCTCATGCACTCTACAATACTATTCTGGGTAGGTTGTATGGGGTGGTTAACTAACGCTTAGTACCCCGCTCATTACATAGCTTCTCAAAAGCCTTAGAGACATACTCATCCCCATTATAGATTGTAGGCATTTCAACCTATACCCAGACTAGTTCTCAACCATGGTGAGAAAGCACTAAAACATAGGCAAAACATCGTATTTTTGCTTAATGCGATAGGTCCAAACCTTATGCAGAAAATCATCTTTGAAATACAAAACACTTTTGCACCACCCAAGGACTTCCAGTGCATGGGGCCACAAACATCTAAATGCACAAGAGTCAAAGGCTCACCCACATGCATAGAACATAACTTACTATGTGGGTTACGAGTTTGTCTACCATAAAGACAATGATCACATGATTCAAAAAAGAATAATCCAAGGGTGAGAGATACTAAAAATGGGTCAATACTTTCATTCCTTTCAAAGATGTGTGCCCAAGGTGATGATGCCATAAAGATACATGCAAAAGATTAGTTACAACCAATACATGGTCAACAAACCCAATAACAAGCAAAAGGTAGAGGTTTCCAACCTTAACATCTCTAGCAAAAACAAGACTGTCATGGGTAATCTGCCATAAAGAATCACCAAAAGATACATGGGATCTACCAACATCCAACTATCTAGCTAAAATACGGCTTTTTATCAAAGTTGAGATATGACATCCATCAATGAAGAACATATGGGGCACCGGTACCCAAAAACATTACCTATGCCAATGATATCCAATGCAATGTTATCCCCTAGTTTAACTAAGCTTGTAATAGTACAGTAACAATGAAACCCATGGCGATGTAAGGTAATATGGAAGGAAACCCTTGAATTAAGAAACCAACATTGAGAGTAAGTGAACACTCCATCATTCAAATAAGTAGCATCACAAGAGGTAACATTGCAAGAATGTAGTCATCAAAGCTATACTTCAATGCATTTATTTCCTCTATCTTCACATTGGACTTAAGTAAAATTTCCATGGACTTTGCATTTCCCTATTCTTTCCCCTTGCATTTCTATTACACCTATCATTGTGCATTTTATGGCATTATGCCCTAATGTGATTCTACTACGCATAATAATGACATGCCAAAGAGGACTTACAACAACGGGACTTACTACTAGATTACCCACAAGATTGAGACTTGCCCCTATTGGGTTGCAAGTCTCTACCACTATTATTATTACCAGTTCCACCATTTCTGCCTCTAACAGTTAATGCATGAGAAGCAGGAGCTATGTCAATATTCTTCTTATTACTTCTTCTATCAATAGAGCACTCTCTACATCACTACATTTAAAACCACCCTCAAGGGGATTAGCACTCATACTAGTGCAAAAAGTATCCCATGACTCAAGTAGTGTGAGAAGCAAAAGGCTCGATGTTATCCTCAAACTTGATGTCTTGTGAAACAAGCTAGCTAAAAATAGAGCAGAACTCATTCAAATGAGTAGACACAAGGTGCCCTCTTTCATGTGAAGGTCGATAAGCTTCTTCAACCAATACAACTAAGATTCTATAAAGAATAATCAATCAGAACAAGATGAGAAGTGAGAACATTCTCAAGCCTAAGAAAGATTTCATGCAAAGACACAACCTCACTCTCTCCTACTTCACTATACCCCAAGAATTCAAGTGAGAAAGTAGAAAAAACTCAACAACTTAAGAAACTCGCAAGTATTTCAATCCCCATTGTAGTAGTCCAAATGGTTCAAAGAGAACTTGTGATGGTTTCCAAATCTACAGCAAAAGAAAAGAATCGAATTCGACATTATTTTTGCACTACCACGATGCACACTAAGATGGAGAGAGAGAGAGAGAGAGAGAGAGAGAGAGAGAGAGAGAGAGAGAGAGAGAGAGAGAGAGAGAAAGTCGAGAACATTGTCTCCATTGTGATGATTGTTGATTGCAACACACACTAAGATCATCACTAGAGTTAACTATGGGATGGAGAGTGAGTGAGTGAGTGAGTGAGAGAGAGAGAGAGAGAGAGAGAGAGAGAGAGAGAGAGAGAGAGAGAGAGAGAGAGAGAGAGAGAGAGAGAGAGAGAGAGAGAGAGAGAGAGAGAGTGTGTGTGTGTGTGTGTGTGTGTGTGTGTGTGATCAGCATGCTAGACTGTAGTCTAACGAATAGCAATCATATGGAAAGAAGGGCAACCACCATTCATTAAGCAAGAAAGAGAGAAGCACAATTCAGATCTTGAAAAGAGTAGTTACAAGAAGAGAGAAGGGAAGTTGATCCGATCAAAGAGGAAACTAGCATAGTGATAAAAAGGGGGTAGGCTATACAATAGCTTTTAAAAAAACTCAAGGGCTCTTTTCATTCTTCCATATGCTGAGAGAGAGAGAGAGAGAGAGAGAGAGAGAGAGAGAGAGAGAGAGGGAGGGAGAGAGGGAGAGAGAGAGGTGGGGAGGGAGGGAGAGGGAGTTAAGATAGAGTAGTCAATGAAGAGAAGTTTGAGAAAAAGAGCTCATCACCAAATTTCAAATTCCAAGAGAATATTCCCTACTCATCCTCACCATCTTCATCACCCTCCTTGCCACGCACCCTTATTATCTCTCCATTCAAACCCACTACTTATCCTTCTCAATACCCTGATTGAACTCTCTATCTACTCTACTCTTACCATATTTCCAATCCAAATTCTACTCCCCACTCATTATCCACCCAAGGTCATGTACAACCCACTATTCTAATATTTGGAAGCATTATATTATTTTCTCCATTTTCTTTCTACCAAGTTCACTCTCCGAGAACTATTTTCCCCTTCAAGAGCCACAAACTTGTATTACTTAGCCACACTCTATATCATTGTTGCCTTATGCTCATTGCCTTGCTAAGCCTCAATTTGAGGATGTATGAGCCTTACAAGACCAATGAAGACCCAAGAAGGATGTGCTAGGAGAGTTCATGTGTTCTTGTTGGCCCCAAAGCAAATGAGTGTAAGAGCTACGCAAGAAGTAGTGCATTCAAACAAGGTCCCCATCACATAGGCTCAAGCCCACATGCCCATCTTGTACTTAGAAAGTACATTTTGTTAATAATGAGAATAGTGGAAAAATATTGATTTAAATATTAGATAGAGTATAGGATAACCCTTGTTCAAAGGACCCTTATGCATATCCTAGAACTTAAGTAGATGGATAATAGTATAGTTGCCTAGGAGGGAATTTCTAAAAGGAGCATCCCCTCCCATGATGGGACCAATGCTTGCATAGTGATCTAACTTAATATTAGCTAAAGTATTTCTTTTTTAGCAATGATAGAACAATTATTTAATAGCCAAAATGCAACTATCAGGGAATTCAAGTGGTTGAAGCTTGCTTGGCATCTTGACACATTTTGCTTTTACTATTTGGCAACTTAGGCATTCAATGACATGTTTAGGTAGATCACTTCTTAGCTTCTCTAATGGTAGCTCTTCCTAGCTATGTTGAGTGTCTTGGCATAGCCAAGATTTCCTAAGATTGGATAATCACATGCCTCCCAATGTATCTTCTTCTTCAACTCTTGACTTGGTTGGAACGCATAACCTTCTTTTGAAGTACACAAGCTCCTCCTCAACGAAGAAGTCTTAAAACTTAGGTTGTAACTTAGGGTCTTGTTTTTTAAGTTGAACATCTCTTCTTAACTATTAGTATTTTGTATCATTTTCAACTTCTTCCCTTGGCAAATAGGATGATGGGGTTGCTAGGTATTGACATTATAGAAGGTCCTTCCAAAGTATCTTCTTCTTTAGTTGTTGACTTGGATGGAAGGCATAACCTTCTTTTGAAGTACACAAGGCTCCTCCTCAATAGAGAAGTCTTGATAATTAGGTTGTAACTTAGGGACTTGTTTCTTACATTGAACAACTCTTCTTACTATTGATATTTTGGATCCTTTTTAGCTTCTTCCATTGCCAACTGGATGATAGGGTTATTGGGGATTAACAATAGAGAAGCTAAGGATTTTGCCCTTAAAGGTTCTTCCAAAATGGGAGCATGAGGGTGAAAGGTAGAGCCTAAGTGCAATTAAAAAGTGGAAGCAAAAGCAAAGCAAGAGCTACAGCGAATGGAGCAAGAGAGCAAGAGAGAGAGACACTGTATGTGGAAACTCCAACATCACAATGTGTGAGTATCCTTTCCTTATTTGATAGTCATTAAAATAATAAATAATTAAGTGATAGTGATAGTTACCCACCACCTACAATGTACATGTGTGCAAGTACAGTGTACAATGAGTAAATGTGGGTGGCTAGGCATATGTGCCTTTACCCCAAATAACCTCCCACTTAAAGGCAAATGTGCCACGAAGAGAAAAGTACAAATGTACATAAACTACAATAGGATGAGGAAAAACCTCAACTCATCCTATGCCTATCAACCTCCCAAGAAAGGCATATCAATGCATTGGGAGACTTTTAGTGAGCAAATCTGCAGTACTCATATCCAAGAAATCTTAACAAACTCAACATACATATCTTCTACCACCTCCCTGATGAAGTGATAACGCACTTGAATGTGCTTTGTCTTCACATGGAAGACTGGATTATGGGCCAATTCAATGGCACTCATAAAATCCAAATGAATGTGTAGGAGTCATCATCATACAAATCTATAAGTAGATAGTCTAACCATAAGGTCTTCTTATAAAGCCTTAGTGGCTACAATGTACTCAACCTTAGTGGCAGACAAGGCTATGCATTTTTGCACCTTGGATGTCCAAGAGATATGACCTCTAGCATAGGTAAAGAGATACCCAAAGGTAGAGTTCCTACTATCTACATATCCTACATAATCAATCTGAGTCACCGTAGCCCATAAATTCTATATCATGGCTACCATAACAAATGCATATATCTATCGTGTCTTTTAGGTATCTCATAATACCCTTCATGGCATCCCAATGTCACCTATCAAGTGTAGCTATATAAATTGCCACATGCAAATGTTGTGTGAGGACGAGTGGCTATCATAGCATATATCAAACTGCCCATTGCATATGCATTCGAAACCCTGTCTATCATAGCATACATCGTCCAACTGTCTAGCAAAGAGTAGGCTTTTGGTCAAAGATTGTATATGATGTAGATGAAGAGCACCCTGCCACAGCACAATATGAACCACGAACCGGCTAGGTAGAGGTTGCAAATACATTGCTGGCCATGAAAACTTGCAAGAAAACTCTCCTTCTCACCATGAACCCATGCCCTCAAAACACACAAGAGGAAGGCACACAAGAAATTGGACAATTCTTCCATCCTGACCCTCTTCCTCTTCCTCACTCTCCATTAGATCTTGCAAAGGAGCACAAGAGAGGGAAGCAAGAACAAGAAGGCAAGTGTTGTGCCAAAATGAGAGAGAAGGAAATGAAGCGTGAAAGGAGAAGATAAAGGGAGAGAGAGGGTGTAACCACCTCAACCTCCCACCTCCTCAAATCACCCGACAAGCCTCCTCCTTTTCTTTTCTTGATATATAAAATTAAATTGCATACATCTTGGCTAAGGTCTAAAGACCCTTCAATTTTTGGAATGAGACAAAAGGTGTTTGACCTTCCCTTTCTTTTCAACATTTTTTAATGTGAGCCTTTTGGACTACACATTTTACATTGCTTCATATTTGATTTTTTTCCAAGAGAGTACAAAAGCAAAGTGTCAATTTGCAAAGGATGTTTCCATGTTGAGCACATTTTTGTGCCTTTATTTGCACATATTTCTTGGTCATCATTCCTCCCACGCTTAAGTGTGAAGCGTCCCTGCGAACAAATTTGAAGAAGAACCATGATCAGCTCTTGAACAAATCTTCATCTTCATCTTCGGTCTTCATTTTCTTTGTATTGCCATTGGATAGGGAAAAGAAAATAACCACACAATAGAAAAACACAACTAGGTCGTAAAGCCTAGGTAGCAAACACCCAAAACAACAAAAACACAAAGGATAGGGTTTTCCAGCAATATTGCACACAAGGACATCTTCACACGTAGCGTAGATAGGAAAACAACCATGCAATGAAGCACATTAAAAGGAACCCAAGAAGGATATGAAAATAAAGTACACCCTCGCTAAGGATATTACATTCATGTACTCCACCCGGTCTATGGATTTCAGAAAAGAAAAGGATAAGAAGTTTTATTGAAGAAAAGAAATTAAAGAATAGAAAACAGTCTTGTGTGATTGGAGTAGGATGATCTTGGTGAAGGGTCATGTTAGGATAGAAAATAGAATGTATGTAAAGGAGCCTTAGAGAAGATTTTGATTATGAAAGTTTTAAATCCTTTCTTTAAAGTATTCAAGAAAAAATGAAAAGAAAAGGTAGATTGAATGGATCTCGGCATTGCCAATTGATTATGAAGATAAAAGGATGAGGAAAGTGCTCCATCGTGTGCTTGAATAGGAGGGTAGGAAGCATCGCGCCACACTCTACGTCCATGGTGATGCATCACTCTGTAGCTTGATCCCTTCCTTGAAAGCTCTTCTCTACGTCATTCCTTGTTCAAATCCTCAATCGTCTGCACAAAAGAAATACTCCTGCTTGTCGTTTGGAAAATCCGTAAGTGGGGGAGACGAGCAGTCCAGCGTTGCCTTTATGATGCGAGAGTTTGCTGGGAAGGTTGTCTGCACTACTTTGCTGTGAGATCTGCATCATCTAAAGATCAAATCCTTCTTCTTCTTCGTCTTGTGTAGAGACACAAAACAAGCCTTGACACTGGCCATAGGATTGCTGCAGATAGAAGAATGGAGGTTGTTCGTCTTGACATCACTGAGGGACTAGGTCTCCTGAAGACGAGGCACTGTAGAGGCAGTGGGGAAGTCGAAGTGTTGCAGAGCGCGCTGATAAAAGACACGCGTTAATCTTTGACGGCATGAGCATCTGCCTCAATGAGCAATTTTGGGCGCACTTTTGGATCGAGATGATTGAAGATGAGTAGTAAAAGGCTATGGGAGCAATGCTATGGCGTGGAGGAGAGAGGAAGTCAAGGCGAAACAAGTGTGGCGATTGCAAGCCTAACCAAATAGAGTCATTGAGGCTCGTGCAATTGTGCAGAGACAAATGGAAAATTGGCTATTGTAATGGGTATGACAGTGATCTGCAACCATCTCCTTCTTCATCTTCTCATTGAAATATCCCTTCTCTTCTCAGTTTTAGAAAAACCCATCTCTCTCCTTCTTCAGGATGCAACCAAGAATGAAGCTTTCCATGGCCCAAATCTGACCGTGAACCCTTTGAAGCTCTTGCAACTTCATAGCCACCTCTTTCCCGGCCAGTGCACCAAATGAAGAGCACCCTGCCACGGCACAATATGAACCACGAACCGGCTAGGTAGAGGCTGCAAATACATTGCTGGCCATGAAAACCTACAAGAAAACTCTCCTTCTCACCATGAACCCATGCCCTCAAAACACACAAGAGGAAGGCACACAAGAAATTGGACAATTCTTCCATCCTCACCCTCTTCTTCTTCCTCACTCTCCATTAGATCTTGCAAAGGAGCACAAGAGAGGGAAGCAAGAACAAGAAGGCAAGTGTTGTGCCAAAATGAGAGAGAGGGAAATGAAGCGTGAAAGGAGAAGATAAAGGAAGAGAGAGGGTGTAACCACCTCAACCTCCCACCTCCTCAAATCACCCGACAAGCCTCCTCCTTTTCTTTTCTTGATATATAAAATTAAATTGCATACATCTTGGCTAAGGTCTAAAGACCCTTCAATTTTTGGAATGAGACAAAAGGTGTTTGACCTTCCCTTTCTTTCCAACATTTTTTAATGTGAGCCTTTTGGACTACACATTTTACATTGCTTCATATTTGATTTTTTTCCAAGAGAGTACAAAAGCAAAGTGTCAATTTGCAAAGGATGTTTCCATGTTGAGCACATTTTTGTGCCTTTATTTGCACATATTTCTTGGTCATCAGTAGATTATATAAAACAAAAGAGTTTCTTGAAGAAAAATGCAATCTAACATCCCTAATGTCAATGATATCCAATGCAGTGTTATTTCCCAGACTCACAAAACTTGTAATGCTCCAATATGTATGAAACCAATCCTGATGCAAGGTAACATAGAAAGAATCCCCCGAATCAAGCAACTAACCTGAGAGTAAGTAGATGAAGCATCGATTCAAAAAAAAACTATCATCAGACTTTGTATTATCCTACACTTTTCCCTTGCCTTTCTCATTATGCATTTATGGCATTGCAACCTAATATGACCATGTTATCCACAATAATGACATGTGAAAGAAGACTTACATCCATGGACTTATTACAAGTTTGCCCAAGAGACTAAGCATTCCCCATGTTGGTTTGTGAGTTTCTACCACGATTATTATTGCCATTTACCACCATTTCTGCCTCTAATAATCAATGCATGAGAAGTGTGGACTATATTAACGCTCTTCCTATTTACCTCTTTTGTAATGATATAGAGCACTCTCTATGTCATTACATTCAAAACCGCCCTCAAGGGGATGAGTACGCATAGCAATACGAAAGGTGTCCCATGACTCAGGATGTATAAGCAAGAATAAAGACTTGATATTATCTTCAAATTGAATGTCATGTGATATCAGCTAGTTGAAAATGGAATGAAGCTCATTCAAATGAGTAGACATAGTCGTACCCTCCTTCATGGAAAGGTCCACAAGCTTCTTCAGCTAGTACAACTAAGATATAAGACTTTGCTTGTCATAAAGATCACGAATCTTTTTCCATAATGCATAAGCATCACCCCCAATGCCAATGACATTAAAATACACATGTTTTGATCATGACTGAATGATAGTGGACTTGCATGGCTCATCAAGTTTTGCCCAATCCTCTACATCACAAAGCTCATGCTTAATGCCCTCTAACTTCAATGGTTTAACCTACCTCTTCTACACCAAGACTTTCCATGTTTGTATTTTTCAATATTGGAAGTTATGGCCATTAAGTTTTTCAATATTGAAAATGGCACTATCGATTGAAGAACTTGCCATAATGAATACAATTGTCTACAAATGACAAGAGTACAAGCTGTTGTGGATATAGTAAAATAGCCCCAAGTTCGATTCAAAAGGGCGAGCAAAAGGGTGAAAACAAATGAGGGTATAGGTATCATATACAACAAGTAGATCGTGGGCCACCACATCATCAATAATTATAGCATGCTATCTCACTAGGGCTAGCCATATTATGTAGGAGACTCCTCTTCAGAGATCACAATACGTACCAATCAAATGCTCTAGTCGTCTCATATGCATCTTATCTTGATGGAAGATAATATCATGGCTACAGATAACCTACCGAACTTTGGATCCCAAAGAAGATAGCCCATTTAACTTGTGTTCCCACTTCAAGAAAGATGCATTTGCCAAACTTCAAATCCAACTTACTATACTTGTCTTTGGAAATATGGCCAAATGTCTTATATGCCTTCTTTGTGAATCGACCACCACCAAGAACAATGCATGGTAGTAGTAATTGCCTCAACCCAAAAGTGTTGAAATAAGCCTACTTGACTAAGATACTATGGAGCCTTTCTCATATAGTCCTGCTCATGCACTCTACAATACTATTCTGGGTAGGTTGTATGGGGTGGTTAACTAACGCTTAGTACCCCGCTCATTACATAGCTTCTCAAAAGCCTTAGAGACATACTCATCCCCATTATAGATTGTAGGCATTTCAACCTATACCCAGACTAGTTCTCAACCATGGTGAGAAAGCACTAAAACATAGGCAAAACATCGTATTTTTGCTTAATGCGATAGGTCCAAACCTTATGCAGAAAATCATCTTTGAAATACAAAACACTTTTGCACCACCCAAGGACTTCCAGTGCATGGGGCCACAAACATCTAAATGCACAAGAGTCAAAGGCTCACCCACATGCATAGAACATAACTTACTATGTGGGTTACGAGTTTGTCTACCATAAAGACAATGATCACATGATTCAAAAAAGAATAATCCAAGGGTGAGAGATACTAAAAATGGGTCAATACTTTCATTCCTTTCAAAGATGTGTGCCCAAGGTGATGATGCCATAAAGATACATGCAAAAGATTAGTTACAACCAATACATGGTCAACAAACCCAATAACAAGCAAAAGGTAGAGGTTTCCAACCTTAACATCTCTAGCAAAAACAAGACTGTCATGGGTAATCTGCCATAAAGAATCACCAAAAGATACATGGGATCTACCAACATCCAACTATCTAGCTAAAATACGGCTTTTTATCAAAGTTGAGATATGACATCCATCAATGAAGAACATATGGGGCACCGGTACCCAAAAACATTACCTATGCCAATGATATCCAATGCAATGTTATCCCCTAGTTTAACTAAGCTTGTAATAGTACAGTAACAATGAAACCCATGGCGATGTAAGGTAATATGGAAGGAAACCCTTGAATTAAGAAACCAACATTGAGAGTAAGTGAACACTCCATCATTCAAATAAGTAGCATCACAAGAGGTAACATTGCAAGAATGTAGTCATCAAAGCTATACTTCAATGCATTTATTTCCTCTATCTTCACATTGGACTTAAGTAAAATTTCCATGGACTTTGCATTTCCCTATTCTTTCCCCTTGCATTTCTATTACACCTATCATTGTGCATTTTATGGCATTATGCCCTAATGTGATTCTACTACGCATAATAATGACATGCCAAAGAGGACTTACAACAACGGGACTTACTACTAGATTACCCACAAGATTGAGACTTGCCCCTATTGGGTTGCAAGTCTCTACCACTATTATTATTACCAGTTCCACCATTTCTGCCTCTAACAGTTAATGCATGAGAAGCAGGAGCTATGTCAATATTCTTCTTATTACTTCTTCTATCAATAGAGCACTCTCTACATCACTACATTTAAAACCACCCTCAAGGGGATTAGCACTCATACTAGTGCAAAAAGTATCCCATGACTCAAGTAGTGTGAGAAGCAAAAGGCTCGATGTTATCCTCAAACTTGATGTCTTGTGAAACAAGCTAGCTAAAAATAGAGCAGAACTCATTCAAATGAGTAGACACAAGGTGCCCTCTTTCATGTGAAGGTCGATAAGCTTCTTCAACCAATACAACTAAGATTCTATAAAGAATAATCAATCAGAACAAGATGAGAAGTGAGAACATTCTCAAGCCTAAGAAAGATTTCATGCAAAGACACAACCTCACTCTCTCCTACTTCACTATACCCCAAGAATTCAAGTGAGAAAGTAGAAAAAACTCAACAACTTAAGAAACTCGCAAGTATTTCAATCCCCATTGTAGTAGTCCAAATGGTTCAAAGAGAACTTGTGATGGTTTCCAAATCTACAGCAAAAGAAAAGAATCGAATTCGACATTATTTTTGCACTACCACGATGCACACTAAGATGGAGAGAGAGAGAGAGAGAGAGAGAGAGAGAGAGAGAGAGAAAGTCGAGAACATTGTCTCCATTGTGATGATTGTTGATTGCAACACACACTAAGATCATCACTAGAGTTAACTATGGGATGGAGAGTGAGTGAGTGAGAGAGAGAGAGAGAGAGAGAGAGAGAGAGAGAGAGAGAGAGAGAGAGAGAGAGAGAGAGAGAGAGAGAGAGAGAGAGAGAGAGAGAGAGAGAGAGAGAGCGTGTGTGTGTGTGTGTGTGTGTGTGTGTGATCAGCATGCTAGACTGTAGTCTAACGAATAGCAATCATATGGAAAGAAGGGCAACCACCATTCATTAAGCAAGAAAGAGAGAAGCACAATTCAGATCTTGAAAAGAGTAGTTACAAGAAGAGAGAAGGGAAGTTGATCCGATCAAAGAGGAAACTAGCATAGTGATAAAAAGGGGGTAGGCTATACAATAGCTTTTAAAAAAACTCAAGGGCTCTTTTCATTCTTCCATATGCTGAGAGAGAGAGAGAGAGAGAGAGAGAGAGAGAGAGAGAGAGAGAGAGAGAGAGAGAGAGAGAGAGAGAGAGAGAGAGAGAGAGAGAGAGAGAGAGGGAGGGAGAGAGGGAGAGAGAGAGAGGTGGGGAGGGAGGGAGAGGGAGTTAAGATAGAGTAGTCAATGAAGAGAAGTTTGAGAAAAAGAGCTCATCACCAAATTTCAAATTCCAAGAGAATATTCCCTACTCATCCTCACCATCTTCATCACCCTCCTTGCCACGCACCCTTATTATCTCTCCATTCAAACCCACTACTTATCCTTCTCAATACCCTGATTGAACTCTCTATCTACTCTACTCTTACCATATTTCCAATCCAAATTCTACTCCCCACTCATTATCCACCCAAGGTCATGTACAACCCACTATTCTAATATTTGGAAGCATTATATTATTTTCTCCATTTTCTTTCTACCAAGTTCACTCTCCGAGAACTATTTTCCCCTTCAAGAGCCACAAACTTGTATTACTTAGCCACACTCTATATCATTGTTGCCTTATGCTCATTGCCTTGCTAAGCCTCAATTTGAGGATGTATGAGCCTTACAAGACCAATGAAGACCCAAGAAGGATGTGCTAGGAGAGTTCATGTGTTCTTGTTGGCCCCAAAGCAAATGAGTGTAAGAGCTACGCAAGAAGTAGTGCATTCAAACAAGGTCCCCATCACATAGGCTCAAGCCCACATGCCCATCTTGTACTTAGAAAGTACATTTTGTTAATAATGAGAATAGTGGAAAAATATTGATTTAAATATTAGATAGAGTATAGGATAACCCTTGTTCAAAGGACCCTTATGCATATCCTAGAACTTAAGTAGATGGATAATAGTATAGTTGCCTAGGAGGGAATTTCTAAAAGGAGCATCCCCTCCCATGATGGGACCAATGCTTGCATAGTGATCTAACTTAATATTAGCTAAAGTATTTCTTTTTTAGCAATGATAGAACAATTATTTAATAGCCAAAATGCAACTATCAGGGAATTCAAGTGGTTGAAGCTTGCTTGGCATCTTGACACATTTTGCTTTTACTATTTGGCAACTTAGGCATTCAATGACATGTTTAGGTAGATCACTTCTTAGCTTCTCTAATGGTAGCTCTTCCTAGCTATGTTGAGTGTCTTGGCATAGCCAAGATTTCCTAAGATTGGATAATCACATGCCTCCCAATGTATCTTCTTCTTCAACTCTTGACTTGGTTGGAACGCATAACCTTCTTTTGAAGTACACAAGCTCCTCCTCAACGAAGAAGTCTTAAAACTTAGGTTGTAACTTAGGGTCTTGTTTTTTAAGTTGAACTCTTAACTATTAGTATTTTGTATCATTTTCAACTTCTTCCCTTGGCAAATAGGATGATGGGGTTGCTAGGTATTGACATTATAGAAGGTCCTTCCAAAGTATCTTCTTCTTTAGTTGTTGACTTGGATGGAAGGCATAACCTTCTTTTGAAGTACACAAGGCTCCTCCTCAATAGAGAAGTCTTGATAATTAGGTTGTAACTTAGGGACTTGTTTCTTACATTGAACAACTCTTCTTACTATTGATATTTTGGATCCTTTTTAGCTTCTTCCATTGCCAACTGGATGATAGGGTTATTGGGGATTAACAATAGAGAAGCTAAGGATTTTGCCCTTAAAGGTTCTTCCAAAATGGGAGCATGAGGGTGAAAGGTAGAGCCTAAGTGCAATTAAAAAGTGGAAGCAAAAGCAAAGCAAGAGCTACAGCGAATGGAGCAAGAGAGCAAGAGAGAGAGACACTGTATGTGGAAACTCCAACATCACAATGTGTGAGTATCCTTTCCTTATTTGATAGTCATTAAAATAATAAATAATTAAGTGATAGTGATAGTTACCCACCACCTACAATGTACATGTGTGCAAGTACAGTGTACAATGAGTAAATGTGGGTGGCTAGGCATATGTGCCTTTACCCCAAATAACCTCCCACTTAAAGGCAAATGTGCCACGAAGAGAAAAGTACAAATGTACATAAACTACAATAGGATGAGGAAAAACCTCAACTCATCCTATGCCTATCAACCTCCCAAGAAAGGCATATCAATGCATTGGGAGACTTTTAGTGAGCAAATCTGCAGTACTCATATCCAAGAAATCTTAACAAACTCAACATACATATCTTCTACCACCTCCCTGATGAAGTGATAACGCACTTGAATGTGCTTTGTCTTCACATGGAAGACTGGATTATGGGCCAATTCAATGGCACTCATAAAATCCAAATGAATGTGTAGGAGTCATCATCATACAAATCTATAAGTAGATAGTCTAACCATAAGGTCTTCTTATAAAGCCTTAGTGGCTACAATGTACTCAACCTTAGTGGCAGACAAGGCTATGCATTTTTGCACCTTGGATGTCCAAGAGATATGACCTCTAGCATAGGTAAAGAGATACCCAAAGGTAGAGTTCCTACTATCTACATATCCTACATAATCAATCTGAGTCACCGTAGCCCATAAATTCTATATCATGGCTACCATAACAAATGCATATATCTATCGTGTCTTTTAGGTATCTCATAATACCCTTCATGGCATCCCAATGTCACCTATCAAGTGTAGCTATATAAATTGCCACATGCAAATGTTGTGTGAGGACGAGTGGCTATCATAGCATATATCAAACTGCCCATTGCATATGCATTCGAAACCCTGTCTATCATAGCATACATCGTCCAACTGTCTAGCAAAGAGTAGGCTTTTGGTCAAAGATTGTATATGATGTAGATGAAGAGCACCCTGCCACAGCACAATATGAACCACGAACCGGCTAGGTAGAGGTTGCAAATACATTGCTGGCCATGAAAACTTGCAAGAAAACTCTCCTTCTCACCATGAACCCATGCCCTCAAAACACACAAGAGGAAGGCACACAAGAAATTGGACAATTCTTCCATCCTGACCCTCTTCCTCTTCCTCACTCTCCATTAGATCTTGCAAAGGAGCACAAGAGAGGGAAGCAAGAACAAGAAGGCAAGTGTTGTGCCAAAATGAGAGAGAAGGAAATGAAGCGTGAAAGGAGAAGATAAAGGGAGAGAGAGGGTGTAACCACCTCAACCTCCCACCTCCTCAAATCACCCGACAAGCCTCCTCCTTTTCTTTTCTTGATATATAAAATTAAATTGCATACATCTTGGCTAAGGTCTAAAGACCCTTCAATTTTTGGAATGAGACAAAAGGTGTTTGACCTTCCCTTTCTTTTCAACATTTTTTAATGTGAGCCTTTTGGACTACACATTTTACATTGCTTCATATTTGATTTTTTTCCAAGAGAGTACAAAAGCAAAGTGTCAATTTGCAAAGGATGTTTCCATGTTGAGCACATTTTTGTGCCTTTATTTGCACATATTTCTTGGTCATCATTCCTCCCACGCTTAAGTGTGAAGCGTCCCTGCGAACAAATTTGAAGAAGAACCATGATCAGCTCTTGAACAAATCTTCATCTTCATCTTCGGTCTTCATTTTCTTTGTATTGCCATTGGATAGGGAAAAGAAAATAACCACACAATAGAAAAACACAACTAGGTCGTAAAGCCTAGGTAGCAAACACCCAAAACAACAAAAACACAAAGGATAGGGTTTTCCAGCAATATTGCACACAAGGACATCTTCACACGTAGCGTAGATAGGAAAACAACCATGCAATGAAGCACATTAAAAGGAACCCAAGAAGGATATGAAAATAAAGTACACCCTCGCTAAGGATATTACATTCATGTACTCCACCCGGTCTATGGATTTCAGAAAAGAAAAGGATAAGAAGTTTTATTGAAGAAAAGAAATTAAAGAATAGAAAACAGTCTTGTGTGATTGGAGTAGGATGATCTTGGTGAAGGGTCATGTTAGGATAGAAAATAGAATGTATGTAAAGGAGCCTTAGAGAAGATTTTGATTATGAAAGTTTTAAATCCTTTCTTTAAAGTATTCAAGAAAAAATGAAAAGAAAAGGTAGATTGAATGGATCTCGGCATTGCCAATTGATTATGAAGATAAAAGGATGAGGAAAGTGCTCCATCGTGTGCTTGAATAGGAGGGTAGGAAGCATCGCGCCACACTCTACGTCCATGGTGATGCATCACTCTGTAGCTTGATCCCTTCCTTGAAAGCTCTTCTCTACGTCATTCCTTGTTCAAATCCTCAATCGTCTGCACAAAAGAAATACTCCTGCTTGTCGTTTGGAAAATCCGTAAGTGGGGGAGACGAGCAGTCCAGCGTTGCCTTTATGATGCGAGAGTTTGCTGGGAAGGTTGTCTGCACTACTTTGCTGTGAGATCTGCATCATCTAAAGATCAAATCCTTCTTCTTCTTCGTCTTGTGTAGAGACACAAAACAAGCCTTGACACTGGCCATAGGATTGCTGCAGATAGAAGAATGGAGGTTGTTCGTCTTGACATCACTGAGGGACTAGGTCTCCTGAAGACGAGGCACTGTAGAGGCAGTGGGGAAGTCGAAGTGTTGCAGAGCGCGCTGATAAAAGACACGCGTTAATCTTTGACGGCATGAGCATCTGCCTCAATGAGCAATTTTGGGCGCACTTTTGGATCGAGATGATTGAAGATGAGTAGTAAAAGGCTATGGGAGCAATGCTATGGCGTGGAGGAGAGAGGAAGTCAAGGCGAAACAAGTGTGGCGATTGCAAGCCTAACCAAATAGAGTCATTGAGGCTCGTGCAATTGTGCAGAGACAAATGGAAAATTGGCTATTGTAATGGGTATGACAGTGATCTGCAACCATCTCCTTCTTCATCTTCTCATTGAAATATCCCTTCTCTTCTCAGTTTTAGAAAAACCCATCTCTCTCCT